>NC_056728.1:13540377-13582877 GCF_019279795.1 Protopterus annectens
GGGAAACCCAGCAGAGTGCTGCCCCCCTGACATCTCAGATGCTCAGGTAAGAGCCGCCCTCTCCAAAGCAAAAAACACAGCATCAATGGGACCAGACAGTGTCCCGGGCTGTGTCCTAAATGAACTCCAAGAAGAGCTAAACCCAAACATAATACTACTGTTCAATCTCAGCCTTACTACAGGATATGTGCCCAAAGAGTGGTGTACAGCAACAGTGGTCCCTCTCCATAAAGGTGGTGCCTCAACGGTTCCTGGTAACTATCGCCCCATAAGCCTGACTAGCTTGGTCTGCAAAGCTATGGAAAGGATCATCATGGACCTCATGAATAAGGATATTGGGGACCTACAGACACTGGATCCTACCCAGTTCAGCTTTGTTAAGGGCAGATCCTGCCTCTTAAACCTGGTTGATTTCTTTGAAACAGTCACCAAGGCCATTGACGAAGGGGAGGTTGTCCACACAGCCTACCTGGACCTCGCAAAAGCCTTCGATTCAATACCCACTCGGGCATTATAGATAAGCTCACCAGCTTAAATATAAACCCCTATGTCACTAGATGGATTGCAAACTGTCTCAAGGACAGAACCCACATGGTTAGAACTGCTAGAGCCATGTCAGACTCCAACCAGTTACAAGTGGTGTCCCACAAGGCTCAGCCCTGGGACTTCTCTTGTTCGGTATATATTTCTCGGAGGTACAGGCCAACACGGAAGGACTGTGGCTGACCAAGTTTGCAGATGACTGCAAACTGGCCGCCATAATTGACTCTCCAGCCGACACAAGCATCCTAATAAAGGGCCTCATAGAAACAGACAACTGGTGTCAGAGCCATGGCCTCAAGCTAAATGCCAAAAAGTGTATAGTCATCCCCTTTGGCAAAAAGAAAGTGGCCACAAATTACCACATAGGTGGTAATCCATTAAGTACAGAAGAAGTAATTAGGGACCTGGGGATCCAAGTTGATAGCAATCTCTCATTTGACAACCACGTGGCCAAAGCGGTTAGAAAAATATTTTATATAGCCCACCTCATCATGAAGGGATTCACATCTAGATCAGGGGAGGTCATCGTGCCTCTTTACTCATCCCTCATCAGGCCCATAATTGAGTATTCACACCACCAGGCTAGTTGGCCAACACAATGTGTCTGAAATTCTCCAAGTGCAACTAACACTAGGTAAGACTGCAATCCAAATTGTAGCTTGCTACAGATCCCCCACCATACCCCAAGATTCTCACTACACCTTTTTAAACATACTGGAAAATATTAAGATAGAACCAAACACCCTAATACTGGGTGATTTTAACTACCCTGTCATTAACTGGGAAAACTACTCATGTCCCAACACCTTTGCGCAACGGTTCTTGGAATTCATAAATTCCAACGCCCTGGATCAACTAATCCATAGTCCCACCAGGGCTCCAATATCCTAGACCTGGTCATTACCAACATGGCAAATCAATGCTCCATACCTAAGGTCACCCCCTCGTTAGTCAGGTCTGACCATAAGCTAATCACCCTTAACATCCACATCCCACCCCACCCCCAGTAAAGAAACCACCATAAAAACTTCTCCAAAGCCAACTTCATGCTACTCAAGTCAGAAGTGACAAACTTCATGACACCCATGCAGACGGGAACTGAAAGTTCAACTGCTGAATTCTACACTAAGGCACTGTACGAGCACATCCACTCATGCATGAATCGTGCCATCCCAAATAGAACCAAAATGCTCTCATCCAAAAAAGGAAGCCAATCTGGTGGTCCCCTGCCATAAACAAACTTTACAACAAAAGGAAGAAACTTTTGCAGAAAAGAGGAAAATCCCAGGATGCAAAAGACTCCCTTACTAGCCTTAGTAAGAAACTGAGATGCCTCATAAAATCCTCCAAAGCTAGTTATGAAAATAAAATTGCCAAAGATTCCAAAGACAACCACAAAGCATTCTATAACTATGTCAAGAATCTAAATTGCAATGCTCAGATCTGCTCTGAGCTAAAACAGAATGGCAATAAATATACTGATCCAAAGGATATTGCCAATATCCTGGCAGATCGATTCAGTGCCAACTTCACCCCCCTCTCGCCCCATAAATGGCCCATCTTAATACCGGAAGATTGCCAAATTCCAGTAATAACGGCCACACAGGTACAAAACGCACTCTCTAAAGCCAAGAATACAGCATCCATGGGACCAGATGACATCCCGGGCTGTGTACTACATGAACTACAATATGAACTGGCACCTCACCTAAGTGTCATGTTTAATCATAGCCTCACCTCAGGTTTCGTGCCCACTGAGTGGCGCAGAGCTACAGTTATCCCAATCCACAAGGGGTGATCCACCCTGGATCCCGGAAACTACCGTCCTATCAGTCTGACAAGCCTTATCTGCAAGGCCATGGAGCGTATTATCATGGAACTTATAAACAAAGACATTGGCAACCTTCAAACACTGGACCCCATCCAGTTTGGGTTTCTGAAGGGCCGATCTTGTCTCCTGAACCTGATTGACTTCTTTGAATCAGTCTCCAGAGCCATGGACAAGGGTAAGGTGGTCCACACAGCCTATCTAGACCTTGCCAAGGCCTTTGACACCATCCCCCACTCTGGAATCATAGATAAACTTACTAAGTTGGGTATTAATCCCTATGTCACCCAATGGGTTGCTAAATGGCTTACTGATAGAACCCACACTGTAAAAGTAGCCGACTCCAAATCCAGCTCCAGACAAGTGACAAGTGGAGTACCTCAGGGTTCAGTCCTGGGGCCGCTCTTGTTTGGCATCTACTTCTCTGAAGTACAGGTCAACACTAAGGGACTCTGGCTAACAAAGTTTGCAGATGACTGCAAACTGGGAGCCATTATTGAACCCCAAATGATGTGGATACTCTACAAAGGGCCTTACAGAAACAGATGCTTGGTGCCAGAGCCATGGGCTCAAGCTCAATGCCAAGAAATGTATTGTTATCCCCTTTGGGAAAAAACATGTATCCATGAATTACCATATACGTGGCAGTACACTAAACACAGAAAGTGTGATAAGAGACTTTGGGACACAGGTGGACAGTGGTCTCACCTTCGATAACCACATCGCCATAACAGTCAGGAAATCCTTCTATGTGGCACACCTCATCACGAAGGGCTTTTCATCCAGAAAAAAGGAGGTCATTGTCCCACTGTACTCATCCCTCATTAGACCCATTATAGAATACAACGCCCCATTTGGTATGTACCTCTCAAGACATCTGCAACAACTGGAAAGGCCTCAGAAATACCTCACTAAAAGAATCACAGGCCTAAAGCAGATGCCCTACGCTGACCGCCTTAAAAACTCCAGCTATACTCTGTCGCATATCGTCTACTCAGAGGCGATCTCTGCTTAACATACATGGCCATGTCAAACCCAGAGCTGTTGGACATGCTATACTTAAAGAAATCCCAATCCCTCAGAGCTACACGCTCCAGGGATCTAAACCTTGTCATCACAATAAACAAAACATGCTGGAGGGATAGGTTCCTGACCCAGAGACTCCCCAGACTCTGGAATAGATTGCCCATGCATGTCAAGCAGAGTGCCTCTTTGGACCTCTTCAAGAGGAACCTTGACGATTGGATGGGAGAAAGGAAATTCACCCCAGGGATCACGTCAGTTGCCCTGCTAGACAGGGGTCCAGGAAAGTAAATAATGTGAGAAGAAATAGCCAGGGAATTGTTATGGCTAGGCTTGTATAGGCCCTAGGGCTGATAGCCTAGTACCAACCTATGAACCTATGAGTACAATGCCCCTGTTGGGATGTACCTTACCAGACACCTGCAGCAACTGGAAAGACCCCAAAAGTACCTCACCAAGAGGATCAAAGAGCTCAAACAGATGCCATATGCTGCCCGGTTAAAGAAACTCCAGCTCTACTCAGTGGCATACTGCCTGTTCAGAGGCGATCTGTGCCTGATGTATAAAGCCATGTCCAACCCGGAATTAATGGACATGCTGCACCTCAGAAAATCCAAATCCCATCGAGCTACGCGCTTGAGAGACTTGAAGCTTAGCACTGAAATAAATAGGACATGCTGGAGGGACAGATTCATAACCCAGAGGCTCCCTTCACTCTGGAATAAAATACCAGTCCAGGTTAGGCAGAGTCCCTCATTGACTCTCTTCAAGAGGAATCTTGATGAGTGGAATGGAGATCGTAGGTTTACCCCGGGTATCACTTCTGTGTCACTGTTAGACAGAGGCACGGTATACTAACCTCAAAAAAGGGAATAGCAAAATAAATTTAAAATGGGTGGCGAAAGCCAAACACATTCTGGCTAGGCTTATAATGCCCTAGGGCAGATAGCCTAGTATGAACCTATGAACCTATGAACCTATGTACCTTGTTCCCCATTGGCCCTATGTGCTGTTAATCACCATGGCAATCACAATACTATGGTAGCATGTGCAAAGGCCACTTGTCAGTCACCTCTATGGTACAGTTGTGGAATATGTGGGTCATGTGGCCATGTCACAGCTGCCACATGTACATAGTCAACCCTCTCCCCTACACATGGACGTACAACACATGTATGAGATGCAACCACATAGCCAAACTGTGGACTAAGCACTCTGAACCCAGTACTGGCATAACCTGTCAGGTGGCATGAAATACTACAGTGACTACAATACCAGTCTGATGTAGACCTACACTGACAGCAATCCAAACACGTGAACACACTGGGCCATTCGTGAAGTCTCAGAATAGCATCCTGCCTGAGCAGCAGACACCTCTGCAGCTGGCACACAGGCATACATTAAGCCAGAACACAGCACGTGCAACACATAGCACACAAATCCTGTGTGCCAAACAGTCACAGCCTGAACGGCTAGACAACACACCTGCTACAGTTGTGTTAGGTACCTTTATTGTCCGGTACAGTGAGGTCCTGCTCACCAGGCTGGACAAGGTGAAGGTCACAGTGATATGCCCGTGGGGCACTATGGTCCACCACATAACACAAGCATACAGGTCAGTCAGAGGCATGGACACATATGACTCAGTCATTGTCCATGCCACTATGGCTGACCTGTGATGTACCTCCCTGGACTACATGACAGGGAACATGGAAGGGCTCTCTGAGCATGTGGCACAGGCTGGTATGACCCTGACCTTGGTTGGCGTCATACCCTCTCCAGGAATGCTGACGTATTTCTGAATGCTGATGAATTACTGTAGCTACAACACCCTAGCTGAAAGGTTCCTAGCATGTAGTCACTGCATTGCTATGGAACAACTTGTTACCACTCCCACAACAGGTGAAGACATGCAGCACCTGTTCATCAACAACATGTAGACGATATGCCCCAGACCAGGTGTATCCCTCACTGCTAGGATGATACCATATACATCTCACACTGTATATACACATACCACATGCAGCACCCGCACAGAAGACCACAGTCATAATGTTATCCAGTGCAAATACCATGTATTCACATGTGGCAGGTGTCAGACATGGGAACTATTGAAGGTCACAGGTACATATGTGTATTTGGCACACACATACATCATCTGTGTCCATTGCCATTACTGGTTTAATCGATGTCATGCATTATTGTGAACAACAACCCACACACATGGGCATTCTGTGTGACAAAAACACATGTGGCATGTGTGGAATTCAAAGCCATAACTAACTGTGCTATGACAGTAGTGAGAGACACAGTAGCAGAGCGTGATATTTGCATTACTGAGAGATTTGCCCTCTTCCGCTGTACTTGTAGGGTGCTGACATCATCTCTGTGTAGAGATTGGAATATGCAGCAGCTGGTGTGTTGTACTGGTTGGCAAAAGGGTCAGTTTTCTCACACATGTAATTGCACACACCCTACTTCCACCCCACTATATCACATATGTCTCTGTAGTCATTTAACTGTGTGCACTGGGCAGATTGCTGTAATGTGGTTGGTTCCTGGAATAACACGTACAAATACCAGATATGTGTGGCCAACTGCTAAACTGAGATTTGGCCTAAGTGTGTGAGCATGCCCAGTTCAGGCTTTCCATGGCATGTTGTCTGACATATGTCTCATTTATCAAAGTGTGCGAGCATGCCCAATGTGAGCTTTCCATATGTTGAACTTTGCAGCCCACCACATTTGTGGATGAGTGTGAACTTCAACAATATCTCACGTTTATGGTTGTGTGTTGTGTGTCATGTTGTGTAGTTACTGTCCAACTGCTTTGTGTCTGAACACAACAGGGATTATACTCTGCCTGCACGGTTTGCATGGGATACTTTGCATACAGTTGTCAACATCCTTTCATACTGACCAAAACTGTAGTACCGTATAGTGTACAGGTTCAGTACTTTCACTGTGGTGGACAGTATCCTGGGCTTTAGTCCTATCACTGCTTTACATTTTCATAGTGAGCACAACATCCTGGTTAGGGGCCAGTTGTGCACATCTGACCATGTTGCATTATGTTCAGATATGAACTACTTAAACCAGGCTTGTCCAACATTGGTAGTGTATTCCACAACATAGGTGTACATTGGCAAACACTAGCGATGTGCCCTACGCCATTTCTAATGCTAGTCGGAGAGTGTGTTTGTCCTTTGACACACATTGTAAGTGGAGTTTGCCATGACATATGTCATGGTTAGTATACTGTGCCTCCGTCTACCTGTGACATAACAGTGATACCCAGGGTAAACCTACCATCTCCCATCCACTCATCAAGATTCCTCTTGAGGAGAGTCGATGAGTGACTCTCTGGCTAACCTGTACTGGGACTGGGAGTTTACTCATGAGTGGGGGTGGCTTCTGTGTTATGGATCATTCAGTACAGCTTGTCCTATGTATGTCAGTGCTGGGGTTCAGGTCTCTCATGTGCATAGCTCACTGCCATTCAGATTGTACAAGGTGCAGCATGTTCACTGATTCCAGCTTGGACATGACTTTATACATCAGGCACAGCTTGCCTCTGGGTGGGCAGTATGGCAGTGTGTGGAGCTGCAGTTAGTTTAATCAGGCAACACATGGCATCTGTTCAAGCTCTTTGATACTCCTGGTGAGGTACTTTTGGGGACTTTACAGTTGATGGAGGTGTCTGCTGAGGTACATCCCACAGGGGCTATTGTAGTCAATTGTAACGCTGATGAAGGATGACTGCAGAGCCACAATGACCTCCCCTTATCTAGATCTGACAACCTTCATGATTAGGTGGGTATATGGTATGTTTCTGTAACCACTACAGCCACATGTTTGTCCAATGCAGGATATCTATCAACTTGTGTCCCCAGGTCTCTCATTACATGTTAAGTACTTAATGGGTTAACACCTATGTGGTAATTGGTGAGCACTTACTGTATATCCACAGGGGTTGACTATACACTTTTCTGCAATTAGCTTGCTGACATGGCTATGGCACCAGTTGTCTGTTTCTATGTGGCCCTTTTGTGGGATGCTTGTGTCAGCTGGAGGGTCAGATATGGTGGCCAGTTTGCAGTCCTCTGCAAACATGTTCAGACACAGTCCTTCCATGTTGGCCTGTACCTATGGGACATATATACCAAGCGAGGGAGGTCCCAGGACCAAGCCTTGTGGGATGCCAGTTATATCTGGTTTGTAGTCTGACATGGCTGCAGCATGTCTGACCATGTCAGTTTTGTCCTTGGTCTGGTTTGCAACCCCTCTACTGGCATAGGGGTTTATATTTAAATTGGTGAGCCTATCTATAATGAACACATGGGGTATTGTATGGAAGCCTTTGCAAGGTCCAGCTACGCTGTGTGGACCACATTGCCCTCATCAATGACCTTAATGACTGTTTCAAATGAGTCAAACATGTTTAAGGGGCAGGATCTGCACTTAAGAAAGCCACACTGGGTAGGGTCCGGTGTCAGTAGGTCCCCAATATCTTTATGTCTGCGGTACATGCTGATCCTTTCCATAGCTGTGCAGACCAAGCTTGTCAGGATTCTGGGGTGGTAGTTTTCAGTATCCATTCAGGCAACACCTTTGTTGAGAAGGACCACTGTTGTTGTACATTGCTCTTTGGGTACATATCCTGTGGTAAGGCTGACATTGAGCAGTAGTGTGATTTGGCATTCCATTCTTCTTGGAGTCCATGTTGGACTCAGCCCAGGACACCATCTCATACCATTGCTGCTGTGTGTTTTGCTTTGTAGATGCTGGCTGTTACCTCAGCATCTGCAATGTCAGGGGGCCAGCAGTCTGCTGGGATATATGTGTGTGTTTGGTATGTTGTTTGTAATATTTGAGTGATTCAGAGCATATCTGTGAATTCCCAACAAGGTTCCTACCATCAGTTAAGAAAGCCTTGTGATTATCCTTAGTGTTCTGTACAATTTGTATCTTCATAGGTTCATAGGTTCATACTAGGCTATCCACCCTAGGGCATTTATAAGCCTAGCCAGAGTGTGTGTGGCTTTTGCCACCCCTTGCTATGTGAATATTATGGCCATTTATGATTTACTTTACTGTGCCTCTGTCTGGACGTGACACAGTGAAGACCCCCAGTGTACATCTACGATCATCCTTCAACTTGGCAAGATTCCTGTTGAAGAGTGTCAGTGAGGGGCTCTGCCTAACATGGAGTGGGATTCTGTTCCAGCGTGTATGGAGCCTCCGGGTTATGTATCTGTCCCTCCAGCACATCCTATTTCATTATGTGTTGAGGTTGACATCTGTCACTCTCACAGCTCCGATGGCTTTGGGTTTTCTGAGGTGGAGCATGTCCATTACTCCCGTGTTGGACATGGCCTTGTACAACAGGCATACAATGCCTCTGTGTAGGCAGTATGCGACTGCATTCAGCTGGGGTGTCTACAGCCAGGCAGCATATGACATATATTTGAGACCCTTTATCCTCTTGGTGAGGTACCTTTGAGGTCTTTCTAACTGCTGCAGGTGTCAGGTAAGGTACATCCCAAATGAGGCATTGTACTAGATTATGGGTCTGATAAGAGAACAGTATAGGGGCACAATGACCTCTGTTGACTTAGATGTGAATCCTTTCATGATACGGTGTTCAATATAGACAGTCTTCCTAGCCACATTGACAATGTGAGTGTCACATAACAGGTTACTGTCCACTTGTGTCCCTAGGTCCCTGATTACTCCTTCCATACATAATGGTTTACCACCTATGTGGTAATTTGTGAGTACTTTGTATGGTATTTGGTGGGACATTCATACTGTCCAGTGTCTTCAGGACAGCTGGGTGGGGTTCCTGTGTGTGAGAGTGTGGTCTATAGCATGCTACAGATTGTACAGCAGTTTTGCCTACGGTTACTTGCACATGGGTGGTCTCCGATGATTCGTGCATTGTCAGTTACCTGGACGTATGGGTGTCTGTGCTGAATATGGATACTCCCCCTCCTTTTATGTTTTGGTCCAGGTTTTGGAGCCATAACACATGATATGAGGTATAACCTGGTAGTGCTGGTGTGCTGTCAGGAGGCTTGCAGCAGGTTTCTGTCACTGCACGGACATCAATGTTCTCCATACTGGGGAGGGCCTCAGGAGCATGCATATTGAGGTTTACACGTCTGGCATTGGTCAGCATTATCCTTATGTTTCTTTCCACTTATGTTTTCTAGGGTGGTGGGTTAGTCTTTTCAGCCTTGCCTACAAAAGGCTCTATGGAGGTGGCAAAAGCCTTATCCAATATCCAGACGCCCAGGGGTAACAGGTGCAAGCCATCCCTGGAACAGCAGCGTGGCTTGTGAAGCATGACATCCCAAGCAGATAGACATTGGATCCCCTTTGAATGACACCAGTAATTGTGCCACTTGTTAAAGCTGATCATTCTGTATTTGTACTGTGGCATCATTCTTGGTGAGGGTAGGATGCTGCAAAAGGTCAGTGTCATACCGGCCTGGATTACATAATCAGAGAGCTCACCTATGTCTCTTTTCATGTAGTCCGGGGAGGTACATCTCAGGTCATTCACGTCATCATGGACAATGACTGCATCATATTTCTACTTGCTTTGGGGTGACCTGCGTACTTGTGTTATGTGGCGTATTGTAGCAGCCTACAGGCAGCTTACTGTACCCATTCCCTTGTTCAGTCTGGTGAGTGGGACAGCAGTGTGTCTGACTATGGAGTCACCTATTACAACTGTATCAGGCATGTTGTTTCTCCTTCTGGTCTGTGACTGTTTGGCACACCAGCTTTGTGTACTATGTGTTGCATGTGCTATGTTTGGAGGTTGTGGTTGCTTGGGTGTCTGCTTTGGAGGCCTCTGTTGGTGTGGTGTGTTTGTAATTAGGGCCTCCGGGAATGTTTTTCTGTGTTTATGTCTTTGGTTTGCAGTTGTGATAGGTCTATGTGGGACTGGGTTTGTGGTGTGTGTGGTTACCTTCTCCTCCTGACTAGTTTTGACAGTACTGAGTTGAGGGAGCTCAGCATCCGGTTTGGATAAATGGTTGCATCTCTCACATATATTTGTATTTCTTGGGGCGAGTTGAGGGTTGTCTGTGTACTTGGGGCAGGTGTAACATTGCCTCAAGATTCACAGATTCAACTTGTTGTAGCTGGCCTTAGTGGATTGTATGTGTGGACATATTTAATTGCCATACTACTGATCAGTGATTACTTCCCTTTTTATGTTTGCTCTATCATGTAGTAGCTTCCTCATTCTCTTGCATGGTTTGGTAATGGCTGGAGTCCACCATGCCAGATGCCTGCGTGTATGGCATTGTGTCTTGGTTTTATTTGGGATTGCATAATCCAAGCATTCCTGGCAGTGTTCATGGAATGCCTGTATAACAGGTTCTGAGGTGTGGCCCATATTTTGCACCTGCACAGGGCCTTTAATGGATTCCACATCAGTTTGGAGGAGTGCAACTTTTGCTTTACACATGTTTTTCACTGTGGTTTTCTGGCCAGGGACTGTGGTCAGGATGTGTATATCCAGTGTGATTACTCTATGGTCTGGTCTTACCAGTGAAGGATACACTTCTCATCTTGCCATCCAGTACCCATGTTGCTGATTATCACATTCAGTATGCTTACCCCTCTTGTGGGAGTAGTACATTGTTCCTGGGCATTTTGGTTTATGGATTCTAGGAACTTTTGTCCTACAGTGTTGGAGCTAGTATAATGCTCCCAGTCTATGTCTGGGTATTTTCAGCCACCCAGTATAATGTGGTTTGGAGGGCTTGATATATTCATGTATTCCAACATAGGCCAGGTGCAGTTCCTGGTGTTAGGACGGTAGTCTGTAGCAGGCTATAAACTGGGAGGCAGTTTTAGCCACTGTTACTTGACCATGGCTAGTCCATGCTGCTTCTTGTTGTGGTACCAACATGGGGGTGTGGTTATCCTTGACAATTATTGCTAGTCACCCTCCTTTTGTAGCTTGTTCCATGTTTTGAGACTGTACAGCACAGTATGAGGTGTATCCTGGTAGTGTTAGGGTGCTGTTGTGAGCCTTGACCCAGTTTTCTGTTACAGGACAGATATCAACATTCTCCATACTGGGGGAGTTTAGACTGCATGCATATTGCTGTTTAGACTTCTGGCATTGGGTAGCATTACATCTAGGTTCTTATCCCTTGTGATACCTATGGAGGTGGGTTTGTGTTTTGAGCCTTACCTATTCAGGGCACGCTGTGGGTAACAACAGCCTTTGCCAGTATCCATAAGGCCTGGACTGATAGGTGCACGCCACCCCTAGCAGGTGGAGCATCATGTCATGCTCAGCATGTCATCCCAGGCTGGCACACATTGGATCCCCTTTGACTAACTGCAATACTTCAGCCAATTATAGCAATTGATCATCTCATCGTCATATTGTGGCATCATTCTTGGTGAGGGTAGGATGTTAGTCAGGGTCATCAAGTGTGCATATACTACATGGTGTTACATTGCTTAACACATGGCATTCATGCCTCAGGTGGCGCTGCAGGGCTGCCTCTGTCGGATGCACATACTACACTCCCTGTACATGTTTGAGAGCAGGTTATGTCATTTTAGGCATCTCTGTTATTATATGAGTGAGTCAGAGAGGCGTATCATTCCCAGGGTTCCTACTGAGCCAGTGTATGTGCTATGCGTTGCCTCTTTGCCAAGGCCAGGGCATACTGGGCACGCCTCCTTCTGCCTACTGGGGCAGGCTCAGGTTGTTCCTCCTCCGAGTCACGCTCTGCCTGTGATGGCCTTGGCAATGGTGGGGGGCTGTTTGGCCCGGCCCTATGCTGGTCCTGCTGCAGCTGTTTTTGCAAGATCATATTATGTAGCATAGCACATACCATGACAATTTGGGTACATGTAGTTGGTGAGTACTGCAAGGCTCCACCAGATGTGTCCAGACACCGGAACCGTGACTTGAGCAGCCCAAACACACGCTCTATTACATTACGTGTTTGTGTGTGTGCCTCATTATGGCGTTCCTGTTCAGGTGTGTGTGCGTTTCTGATGGGTGTCATCAGCCATGGCTCCAATGCATAACCTGCATCCCCCACTAGGTGTCCATGTGGGATGTCCCCATTGGCAAATGTCTGGTACAGCTGCGTCAAATGCCAGATATGGGAATCATGGTAGCTCCCAGGGCAGCCAGCACACACATTCATAATTATGCCCTGGGCATCACACACAACCTGGCAGTTGATGGAGGGGAAGCCCTTGTGGTTAATGTAGGCCCTACCCCGCTCACCGGCTGGTGCTTTGATGCATATGTGCGTGCAGTCTATTGCACCCACTACCTCAGGGTATTCCGCTATTTGCTGGAAGAGATGCATATTGCTGGCCAATACCTCACAGGCATTGGGGAAATATACATGATCACCGACATGTGCTGACATGGCATCCAGGAACTGGTGCAGTACCCTGGAGGCTGATGCCTGTGATATCCCCATCATATCACCAGTTGGTCTTTGGAAGGTACCTGTTGCTAGTATTCTTAGGCCAACACATACCTTGGTTTCCACTGGGATGGGTTCCCCTCTGTTGGTTCTGTGTGTGAGGCGTGGCCTGCACAGCTCGACAATTTGCTGCAGGAGGTCTCTGTCCACTCTATAGCGCTCTACTATCTCCAGCTCATAACCCATGGTAGGTGACCCTGGGCCTGTACACTCTTCTCCGTCTCCTCGCTGTGGGTTGTCTGGCACCATCTGCATTGTCACCACCCTCAGCAAGTAGCCTATGTCTCCTTATGACAGCTATGGCAGCCCCTAGCATTTCTGCTCTGAGTTCAGCTTTTTCAGTTTTCACTTCTAATAGCTTACTCCTGTCTTGCAGTGTCTCTTGAGAGAAACATCCTGCACTGCTGTTTGCAGAGTTTTAAGTGCTTGGCTGAGCTACTATTCTGCCTGTGTAATTACCTGCTACTAATTGTTTTCACCTGCTAGCTCCAGCAGTATTCCCTGCTAGCTTCCTCCTAATTCTGTTGTTTGCTTTTTCCTTTCTGTTTCCTCAGGGGGGAGCAACGTGCATACCAGCAGAAACACGCTCACAGTGGCTTACACGCGTGCACACATGCTTACTCAGTTCAGAATCTGCTTATTCAGGTTAAAATGCACGCACACCAGTGCAAACAGTGTTACAAGTCTGCCAACAGGCTCCCACATGCTCAGTCTGCCTTACACGCGTGCACACTGCCCTACTCGCGGTTCATGGCGCGCACACGTGTGCATGCACTCCCAGCAAGAAACTTTGGTGTAAGCAACAGTGTACACCTTCCATTTCTTGACTTTCCCATGCTTATGTTGTGGCACTCCTCTTCCCATGATATGTGTCTGACATCTGTCATATAACACTGACCTCCAATGAACTGCATTTCTTTCTACCATTTCCCCCTGTGATGTCACCTATCTCCTACTCTATTCCTCCCCCTTATGTATCTCTTACACTACTCAGAATGTGCTCATTTGCTATGTGACAGTGGAATTCAGTATCCTAACACTCATTTACATCAGATTGCCTACTAATGCTTAGTTACATGTTTTAGACTCAGCTTCCCCGCTTAGCAACCACTAAACGGTGGCCATGTTGTTTTTGGTCTGCTGGTCCCTGCATTGTAAATCCATGTATTGCATAAAACCCACATTTGTGGGTTTATAACCTTCATTTTTATGTTTTATACAGCGCAGCCCGTTTGCGCGGGGCTGCGCTGCATTTAAACATTATTTATTTTTCATATTTGCATCGGGGTACCTTGCCAATGGCCACATATTTGGCCATTGGCATGCTGCCTGACACATATGCACCCTTTATTTGGACCTGTCATGGCTCCATTGTGGTTTTTGCAGAAACATGCTCAGTTGTCAACTGAGTACATTTCTGCAGCTAAAACAGCTCTTACACGGGCTGCTTTGGGCTTTGTGGATTGCTAATCTATCTCATTTGCATGCCTTTGGGCTGCAAGTGAGGTGATTAGCACATCCACGCCCACTCCATGTAAGAGATGTGTTAGCTGGTCTCTTACACGGACTTTAGGGCTGTTCCTGGATCGCGAAGTCTGCATGGAGTCTTACACTACTCTTAGACTCTATGCAAGCCTTCATGAATCCTGCCCATGGTCTTTCTTTTAGTGAAATCTGAATTAGGAATAAAAGATATTTTTCAAAATAGGGGGTAAAAATTGTCTCTTTTGGCCTTAATTTTATTTGCTGTTTGTAATAAAAAATTTCTTTATATCCACTTTCCATGAATAAGGTAGTAATAAATTCAAATTCTGCACTAAATTTTATTTCATCAGTAGTCATCCTGGATGCTCTAATGTACTGTTCCCTAGGGATATTCTTTTTTTTTTTATAAACTGCAGATGATAACGCTTATGATGGAAATTATTATAAAAAGTAAATTTTCTATCGACACTGCTGTCAATCTGCTTATTATCTTCATTCCACTTGACTGTAACATCTAGGAAGTTGAACTGTGTTCCTTTTTCTCATAATGTAAACCTTAAAAATTATGATGTTTGATTCAAAAAGTTTACTATAATGTTACAATCATTACTAGATCCTTGTATTACTTAAAATAGATCATCAACAAACCTTTTGTAATAAATGATCTTAAATGTTTCCATGATTGGGGCTAGTATTGATGCTCCCACCATCCCAATATAACTGCAAAAGCTGTGGTGGCTGATGAACCCATGGGCACCCTTTTTATTTTCTTATAAAATTTTTTATTAAAAATGAAATAATTGTTTAACAGAACTTCTAGCAAAGTACAATAAAATTAATATCACTATTGTTTATATTGGTAAATTTATTCAAGTACCGTTTAGTGTATTCTATGCCTGTTTTGTGGGGTATGATGGTGAAAAGAGAGCACATATCAGTGGTGAACACAGATACTTAACCTCCTTTTACATGTAGTGCCTGCGTGATGTCAGTCAAAGAAAGGGAAAAGGAGTGCAAACTACATTATACGTCATACCCTGGTCATTGACTGTTTCTGGCCTCAAAGAAATGAAGTACCCTCCATTGTTTCAGTGAGAGGAAAGCTACCTTTCTCATTGAAATGACTTGAAGGGTCAGATTTGTGGGAGTGTCAGTCTGTTTAGTTAATTCAGGAAATCTGCTGGATATTCATATAACAGGAGAGAAAGGAGATCAACAGCCCCCCTCAGTGACAGAAAAAAAAGGAGGGGGTTGGGGGTTGGTATAATGATTAAAGTGTTTGTTGAACAGGAAAAAGGTACAAGTTTGATTAAGATGCATGGCTAGGCTTAAAAAGGTCTCTTTGGTCATTAGCTTAGTGTTCACCTTTGAATCCATGAGCTTTTAAGGAGGAATACTAAATGTCAAAATATTTGATCTTATAACATGAAACAGACTCAACCATGACAAATAATATATAGTCATGACAAAATCAAGATTTTTCACTGTAGTAAACATGTGAATGGGTGCAAAAGAATACTACAGTTATACTTTACTCCTTCATTACATAAAATAAGGACAAGTAGTCAACCAGTTTCTCACAGTGATGGGGTATAACAGAATACAGACAATCATTTCAAGCACTGAATTGGTAAACGGCATTTTAGATTTCAGGAAAAGGTCTAATACCACTTCATAAAATATACCTTCCAGTCTGTTTTGCACTTTAGATTTAAATCAGTATATTTTTACCTTCTGAAGGTCTTCCTGAAGCTTTTTCAGTCTGTTTTCCAGTTGAGTCACCTTGTCACACATTCTGGTATGGGAATCCCTTAAGAGATAACAAATGAAAATAAAATGAGTTGAGAGAAAACATGTGATATAAACAATGCCAGAAATCATATTCAGTTCAATTATAAAACAATCTGACCTCAAATTAAAAAAGTTACGTATGTGAAGAAACCAATCTACTGGCCAAGTTAACTTGTCACAGCTGTAGAACACATTGTGATTCTACTTAAGAAAACCCATCTTTTTGTCTCACAAACATTAATATTAACATTCTCCAGGTGCACTCAGCATTCAGTAATCAAGTTTTACGGCACCATATTTAATTTGATATGTATATGTGTGTGTGTATATATATATATATATATATATATATATATATATATATATGTGAACAGGATATAAATAATTGCTGTGCAGAAACATCATTGAATGCTACTTGGTTTCTGTGCTTCAGCAACAAATTTAAATGAAAAAAAAAATTGGAAAAACTACAACAATCGCAAAAGGAAGGCAAATACTATCTTACTAAAATTGGTCAACTGAAAAACTATATATATAACAGTAATTACATGCACACTTTGTCTGAATAGTTCTACTAGGAAAGGGTTTTTCTTAAGGCACTATGTAGGGTTAGGGGTAACACATGAGTAAGGATGTGTGTGTGTGTGTGTGTGTGTGTGTGTGTGTGTGTGTGTGTGTGTGTGTGTGTGTGTGTGTGTGTGTGTGCGTGCGTGCGTGAGTGCATACAGCTCTCTCTCTCTCTCTCTCTATATATATATATATATATATATATATATATATATATATATATATATATATCTATATATATATATATATATATATATATATATATATATATATATATATATATAGTCTATGTCAGAAGATTGACAGTTCAAAAGACTGAAAATCAAAATATTCAAAACTCAAAATAGATGACCAAGTGCATACTTTCCCTGTTAAAAAAAAATTGGTAGTGTGATCGTTCAGTAAATTAACAGTTCAGTGTTGTCATCTCTGTAAATTCAGTTTTGGGTAAGTGGTCTTTCGATTATTAGTAGACCTATATATATGTAAATATATATATATATATATATATATATATATATATATATATATATAGCTATATAGATATATATATATAGATATAGCTATATAGATATAGATATATACATATAGATAGATATATACATACACACACACACACACACACACACACATATATATATATGTATATATATATATATATATATATATATATATATATATATATACATATCTATATATATATATATATATATATATATATATATATATATATATATATATATATATATATATATATATATATATATATATGTATATATCTTTACTATCATAAATTGAAAGTAAAATAAATAATGTCTTTATTTTCAAATTTATGCATCGAAAATGAACATTTTCGAATAATAGTAAACTCGAAAACAAGGGTGTATTGTCGAAAATGTCGCTTGCAACATGTACGGCGATACACAGCATGCCCACCCTTCCCATAATTACCTACCTACCTACCTAATCAAACACACAGTTATGCAGGGGGGCTGCGCCCTGCACCTGTGGGCTGTCCCCCACACCCCTAACTTAATATTCCAACTCCGAGATCGCACTACAGTGAGGAAAGGGATGCATTTCCCTAACCGCACTGTACCGCGATCCCTTCCCATGACCAAAAGTTAGACTTGCGAATGCACAGTTCATTCGCAATGCAAACCTTCGCTCATGTCACCTGCCGTAATATGAAGTATTCGAACATCTGATGTTCGAATACTTCATAGCCATGCAAATGCACGTCGACATAATGATAGCAAACCGTATATATATATATATATATATATATATATACATATCTATATATATATATATATATATATATATATATATATATATATATATATATATATATATATATATATATATATATATATATATATATATTTATAGACACAGGGTCTATATTGCAACATCGAACTAAAACAAGTTTGAACATTCCGAAAGTGGAAAATTCAAAGCCACGGCACATCGACTTTTTTCCCAGGGAAAAAAAAATCGGTTGGCTGTTTTCAGGGCTTTGCTATTTCGTCCACTGTGGTGCAATTCAGAGTTGGTAAGTATTGGGGGGTGTGGGGGCCACATACCCCATGTTGGGGGTGTGGTTTAAGTTTAAGGTTAAGTTTTTTTGTTTTTCTTTGTCATGGAACAGTGATTTTTTTTCCCCTGGGAAAAAAATCGCTGTTCTGTGCTTTCGGTTTTGTTGGGTTTCGGACATAAGGGTTCGATATTACAACGACCAAACTTTTGTAAGTTCGACATTGTGATATTGACCAATAGACACACACACACAAACACACACACACACACACACACACACACACACACACACACACACACACATATATATATATATATATATACACATTTTGTAATATGCTGGTTATGAAGAAAGCATATGCACAAATGTACTCAAGATGCATATTGCTGCATGGCGTGTACGAATAATTTCACAATATTTAGCTAGACATCACAAGGTTTAGTGCCAGTTACTGTTATTTAGTAGGGAACAGCCAGGAAGGCTAAAATCATGAAGTTATTACATCACCTGAAAGATACACACACACACACACACACACACACACACACACACACACACACACACACACACACACACACACACACGCACACACGCACACACACACACACACACACACGCACACACACACACACACACACACACACACACACACACACACACACACACACACACACACACACACACACACACACACACACACACACACACACACACACACACACACACACACACACACACACACACACACACACACACACACACACACACACACACACAAAGATCACCAAATATATTTATGTGTCTGTGTGTATGCACATGTGAATATGCGCACGTATATGTGTGTGTGTGTGTGTGTGTGTGTGTGTGTGTGTGTGTGTGTGTGTGTGTGTGTGTGTGTGTGTGTTTATGTATATGTAAAATGTGTGCCTGTGTGTGTGTACTTGTATGGAAACTCCACTCACTCCAGATCAGTGTAGAAGCTGAAAGTTAAAAATGATTATTTGTTCATTGGTTCATAGATTCATAGGTGTATGCTAGGCTATTGAACACTGGGGCTTTATAAGTCTATCAAGCATCCCAATTATATCCCACAAGTTTGTGTACCTTAGAGGTTATTTTAAGGGGTATATGTAAGCTAGGGCAAGTTTTAAAGGTTGCATCTGTCCTTTTGAGACATACATGCTAGATCCAAGTGTATTTCAGATTTCCCATCTGCTGGTATACGTTTCTGTTGAATGGGGTTAGGGGCGCATTCTGCTTCACATAGATGGGAAGCCTGCTTCAAACAAAGGGAATTCTTGGAGCCACATATTTGTCCATCCATGTCTTATTTATGCCACAAACAAAGTTTAAATCTGTTGCTCGAGTAATTCTCATGCTGTTCATTTTGTGGATATGCAAAATCCCTGTCAGACTGGGATTAAAGAATGCCTTGTATGGTAGGCATAGATCACCTCTCAATGGCCTATAGGAAACAGAGTAAAGAGATATGGCTTTGAGGTGATATGCATAGGACATGCAGTTTATGCTCAGCATGGGGAACCTGTGTGGATATTCCATGGTGCATGTGCCTAGACAGATACATACCAAAGAGGGAAAGGCATTCAATGATGGACCTGATGAGGCCTGAGTGAAGTGGAACAATGATGACGTCCTTTGAGCTGGATACCCTGCCCTTGTTTATAAGCTGAGCAACACTGAATTAAATTCTTACTACCTAAGAAACATGTTGGTCGAAAGCCAGGTTACTATTTGCATATCCTGACTACTGGTTCTACCGTTAAGAGTGTGTTATCAATGAGTTAGTTTTCAAGGTGTCTTAATACCTGAAGGGTACTATTATACATTTCTTGATGCTGAGTTTTAAGTTGTGGCTTTGGCACCAGTCATTTGTCTGTGTTAGTCCATCCTCTAGGATGTCATTGTCTTAGTGGGATTCTATGACTGCTCCTAGGTTGCAATCATCTGCAGACGTGATCATCCAGAGGGCCTTGACACTTGCCTTATCTTTTGAGAATTAGATGCTAAAAAGGAATGGACCCAGCACAGAGCCTTGAGGACTCCACTAGTGACCAGCATCTTTGTGAAAGTGGTCTCCCCTGTCCTAACTTCATGGGTCCTATCTGAGACCCAGCTGTCTATCCATGGTGTTGTAACACATAGGTTTATCGCTATATCTATGACACTGTTTACAGTGCCCGGGCGGGGTAGTAAACGCCTTAGCCAGGTCAAGGTAGGAGGTAGTCAAGTTTTGTCCACATCCATTGCTTTTTTGACCTTCTCAAAAAAGTCCACTAGGCTGAGTAGGAAAGATCTGCACTTGACAAAAGCAAACTGGGTTGGATCCAGTATTTGAACATTTTCTATGTTCTTAGTAATCATTTCCATGACAATTCTTTCCATGGGTTTGCATATGAGACTAGTCAGACTTATGGGTCTGTAGTTCCCTGCGTTCATTGGTGGCCACCCTTGTGCAGAGGGATGACAGTTGTAGTGCTTCATTTGTATGGTACAAAGCCTGTCTGGAGGATATAGTTAAACATTGAGTTCAGTGGTCCCCAAATGTCACGTTTTAGGCTATTTAGGAAGCATCCCAGGATATTACTGGTGCCCATCAATGAAGTGTCTTAGCCTTAGGATCTGCTCCCTTGCAATAGTTTGAGAGTTTTGTTTGATGTTTCTTTCCTGAGGGGGCTAGTTAGGGAGAGAGGGGGTAAAATTGGAGCAGAATTTGTCAACTAGCAGATTTGCTGTATCTTTCAACTCCATGAAGGTGGTCCCATTTGCAATCAGTTCTGCACACTACTGTGTGCTGCCTTTGAGGTTTTGACATAGCTAAAGAAAGCCTTATGGTTGTCCTTTACCTGGGAAGCTATCTTTACCACAAGTTTGGCTTTAGTCAATTTAACCTGCCTTCTTAATTGTTTGTTTAGAATGATGAGAGCGTTTTAATCATACTGGCCATAGCATTTCCCAATCTTGGTTATGACTTCTTTTCTTTTGGTGTACAACCTGTTTATGTTTGGATTCCACCAGGGAGGTTTGTTTTTTGTTAGTTCTAGCCTTATTTCTGGTAGGCATAGCTTTCTCTATGCATTTATTGACATGATTGTACAGGGTTTCTGTGAACAGTTTTGCATAGGCAGCTTTGTTCTCATGGTTGGGAGAGCTTGAAACTTTGACAGGTTATCAGTTAGTGTGGACGTCAATAGATTTATGGCATGCAAAAAGGATAACTGTTCACTTAATCTTAAAGACCTTGAGTTCAAAATAAATTGAATTCTAGCTACATATACTCAAACATGATGAGTCTTTTTTTTCAAACACCTTTATTGAATGATGAGTCTTCTTGTACTTATTTTTAGTTAAAATGGGAAATGTGCCAAAAAGAGAACCAGTTATTTTAAATGTAACTAACCACAATGGGCAGCCATACATCAGCTGAGCAGCAACAGACTTACAAAGTATTACTTTATTAAGCCTGCAAACGAAGCGGAACCTCTGTCATCATTTCAAAACAAATGTGTCATGAACATGTAATAAAACTCTAAGTAAAACAGACTGGAAAAATGCATGCCTGAAGCAAATGTAAATGTGATCTCACAATTAACAAATGTGAAAAAAGGCTTTGAAATTCACATTATTCTAACATTTGGTTAATGCATTACCCACAGTCCTGATTCAGTATATTTTTTTCAAAGATATACAAGTTCTGTAGAATCTTCAGTTTATCTTTGGTTTATATAGTTTATTCAGATTTGGGGGGGTCTTTAGAAGGCTTCAATAAGACATTTCACAGTAAATAAAGCAAGCAGTTGGAAGGCAGTTGTAATAAAAAAGCAACATAGGAGGACAGTATGGTGAAGTTTTTAGCTGGTATGAACATTTTTGTCACTTTCAGGAGGTATGAATGCCTTGGGAAATCTTCTAGAAACTTCTGTCCATTTCTTGGCCAAACCTTAATGACAGGTTTACTTGATCAGTAACTGTTTTTTTGGAATCATACAAAATAGTTATGTGGGAAGCATTTGCATCCCATTAAGTTAGCTGTTGGATATGGAGGACATTTGGAAAGTAAAATGTGCATTTTAAAGTGTGAATACTGCCATTTTATAAATCTTTGGAAGGGTAGAAAAACATTTTTTTTTCTAATCACATGTAAAGAAAATATTAACAAACTCTGAATAGATAGAAAAAGTAGGAACCAATAAAATACTTTTATATGTCACTGGGATGTAACTCTAATGTTTCAGCATAAAAGCCTTCTAGAAGTTTTGTGCTGAGGTATTAAGAACAGAGCAGTCACAAATAAAAGTACTTTTATGGCTTTCTACTTTTTAAATTTTGTTTGGTGTTTATTATTGAAGATATAGTATGCATGCATTTATTTCACTGTTAACTGCCTCGTGCACCACCTTAGTAATGGGTGCTAACCAGCATCCTAATGCCGTCCCTTCCCCCAGCCCTCACCTAACAACTTTGCTTAATAAAAATCTTCCCACCTAGCCATCACCTATCCCTGACCCTAACCCTCATTTAAGCGCACAGACAAACACTGTCCTCCACCATTCCACTTACCTGTCTTGACAAAATATAACATCGACAGTTGCACTGCTTGGTTATCCAGACCACTGAAATTGAACAGTATCCCCAGCATTTTGTTGGATGTCTGTTTGGTTGACTAACACAGGGGGTGGTGTTTATACACACACACACACACACACACACACACACACACACACACACACACACACACACACACACACACACACACACACACACACACACACATGTATATGTATATGATAGTGTCAAGTTACCATGTTTTTTAAACATAAAATGTTGAACTACTGAGTGAAGTGTATGATTGGTATATTTAATCACATGATCATGTTGGACTGTTATAAGTATTTTGAAGTTTTACTAGTTGTGTGATGAAGGGCTTGGTTATGTTGTAGGAATAAAAGTGCATACATTAAACAACATTTTAATGTCTTTAGTACATCCATTTTTAGTGTGAACTTCTTTGTATTTTCAAAGCATTGCAACAGTTTAACAAAATAGTGCAGTATATGGTAAGGAAAGTCAGGGTAAGTCATTTTTCAAGTTGCTTATTCTAACTCTGTTTTTAACAATCAAGCTACATACTAGAGTTTGTGATCACATGAATCCCAAGGTTAAAACAAATGGTAAGAGACCTTTTCAGTTAAAAAAAAAATAACTTAATAAACAAATAAACAAAATCAAATAACAGGTGCAAGAAGATGGATGAAACAGTGACTGCAGTTTTATTCGATTAATGAGTTTCTCTATTAATGTGGGGAAATTGTCATGATGCAAAAAAGTGTGAATTGAAATGTTATAAATGGATTGTCCTAAATTCTAACTATATTAGAAATGGTTGCTTAAGATGGTGAATATGTTCAAGGAAGTTGAATTCAGTGATTCCATAGAAGCTTAGGTTTCCAGACTGCATGCTTATAAAATGCGAAGAAACATTTGCATCTTTAATGAAGACTGTGCCCTTATCACAGTTTCTGGCTGTTTATATTGTTTGCTTTTAAGGGATTTTACAAATGGTATCACATTTGTTTATTAACCTATGTGACAATACAAGCTGTAGAATATAATATAAAAAGGTTTATCTGAATCATGTAATTTCCCTTCAGTCTTTATATAACATTTCTATACTTTTTATATGATTGTCCACAATTTTATAGTGGCCCAGATCTTTACCCATGTATTATTAGAACAAAGTTTTCAAAAACACAAAAAATCTTAGTTTTTAGATACATTTGATATCAAAGTATCTGATTGTTAATATGTAATTAAATGTGACTCTGTTGTTTTTAAAAATGTACTTGAAACAGCTTTTATTGTTTGGTTCCATCTGAGGTAGATTCGTATATTGCATGTCTAGGTCTGAGTAAACTAAGAAATAGGAAATCAAATAGTTAACATGCATCATATACTGACTGTACTTAAATTGAAGTAAATTAAGTGCTACTTCATTCCATGGGCTGGTCATTATTTAGTAAGTTTTCTCAGTGTCCAAAGTATTGCTTTTTGAGAAAAATGTTACAGATTTGCCATTTTTACCATAAGTTTTATTTTAGGTGACATACCAGGCTGAAAGAGAACATTATGAGCCTTTTATTTGCATTTGACAATGCCCAAGTATACCCAACAGATTCTTTCCAATATTGTGTCTTACAGATATGATCACTCTGTTAGATTTAAACAGCAGTCCTTATGACCAATGAATGTTATTTTGAAAAGTGTGATATATCCAAAATGGTAATGGATATTTTTTCACCTGGCCATTCTGTCAGCACCCTATTTTTATATTTAACTGTAATTCTATATTGTGCTCAATATCAACAAGTCATGAAGTAAATTGTCAAGCCCAGAGGACAATTCAGCATATTGCCAAAAACATCCAGTAAAAAAACTGAATTCAGGCTTTTCTTTGCACTCCGTGTTCCCCCATCACTGTAGAGTGAGTAGAGAGTCCCACTTTGTACAGACTGCACTGCATAAACCAATGATGCTTCAACCCAACAAAACGGTGAATGACTGCATATCTCTACAATAGTGTGGCCACTTGCTTTGCAAATAAGTGAATCATGCTCTCTTCAAGTCTGCAAATCATTAATGCCATGGAATTTGAAACATGGTCATTGTGAATTCTGGTATGTGAAGAAAACTTAGGGAGTTATATACATAGTCCTGGGTTTCACACCTGTGTAGCAGTTACCTGTGAAGAGCTTCTCTACACTTATATGCAAGTGCACTAAGCTCAGTATATTCATGCTAAGGAAATGCAAAAGCATTTTGATAAACACATCTACTTGTGGAATATGCATAGAGTACCTGCAAATTATATGTGCATATCTATATATCTATATATCTATATATCTATATATCTATATATATATATATATATATATATATATTTATATATATATATATATATAAAACTTCAAAACATCTAAAACCCATAACATCGAATTTCATAACTTCTAAAATGTGCATCAAAACATCTAACACTACAAATCACATAAAAATAACATCCCCTCCACATATAACAACACCAAACTTCCAAACACACTTTTTACTAAGTTTCTGCAGGGGGCAAGCCACCCTGCACCCCCCCTGTAAATTAAATATACCAACTCCGAGATTGCACTACAGTGGGAAAAATGTAGTTTCCTAACCTGACTTTATCATGATCACCATAAAGAATGTACACATAATGTCTATATCACTTACCTGTATGACCTAAAAACACATACAGAATGGCAAAATAAACACTATGTAAAGAATATTAATTCCTACACTATATAAATAATAACTATAGAAATGAAAACTACAATATCATAGTGATAGCACAAGATTAACAGATTAAACTATAACATTTACATTTGTGCTGATACACTATTACATATTATACATTTTAGATGTTATGAAATTCGATGATATGAGTTTTAGATGTTAGGGGTTTTAGATGTTCTGGTCTCGATGTTATGAAATTAGATGTTATGAGTTTTAGATGTTTTGAAGGGGACCCAAATATATATATATATATATATATATATATATATATAAACGGTTCCACTTCATATCATCGAATTACCATTTCATCGAATTGCAAATCATCGAGACCAAATCGTTGAAAACTCATTTCATCGAATCTCAAATCATTGAAAACTATGAAGCAACTACAAATAACATTCCACAATGTTTTTACTACCTTTATGCAGGGGGGCAAGCCCCCCTGCACCCCCACACCCCCTGTAATTAAATATACCAACTCCAAGGTCGCACTACAGTGGGGGAAAAAGGTAATTTCCTAACCCCACTGTAGTGCGACCTTGGAGTTGGTATATTTAATTATGGGGGGTGTGGGGGGCAGAGCCCCCCACATGGGGGGTGCAGGGGGGCTTGCTCCCCTGCATAAATGTAGTACAAAGTGTCTGGGATGTTATTTGTAGTTGCTTCATAGTTTTCAATGATTTGAGATTCGATGAAATGAGTTTTCGATGAAATGAGTTTTCGACGATTTGGTCTCGATGATTTGCAATTCGATGAAATGGTAATTCGATGATATGAAGTGGAACCATATAAACACACCTACTTGTGGAAAATGCATAGAGTTCACAAAAATTATATATATATATATATATATATATATATATATATATATATATATATATACATATATAACAAAATAGAATCAAAAATCCACACAGAAGAATACTGCTGTATAGTAATAAACCAAGTAAATAACAGCAAAAACCACTTCCAGCAGCTCACAGCAGAGTCTCCAAATGTACAAAATCCACAGTCTTTCTTAAAAACGTTTATTAGGTAAGTGCTTTCACAAACAGTAAGTTTGCTTCCTCAGACGTTAATAAAAGCAGCCATAAAACTCATGCTTTTAACCCACCATGCATTTTAAACCAGCCTATCACTAATCATTTGTAATTAACAACAGGTAACCCATTCATTGCCAAGTTAAATAGAGAAAATACAGGCATTAAAAATGCAGGCAATAAAAATGTATCAATGATAAACATACTAAAAAATAGAATTATACACTGCTTGACTTTATTTCATTAATCTTATATTTTTCAGCTTTGATGTAATGGTTATGTGGTCATTAAGTCCATTCCCCAGGTGGGCACTAAATTTTATTATCCATTTTAATTCCCATTCTTCAGTGATGTTATTAATGTTCCCTAACCTGCTATGAGCTGCTGGAAGTGGTTTTTGCTGTTTTATATATATATATATAAAAATCTAAAGTGAGTAAAAATAAAACACAGAAAACATTAAAATAACATTTCTGCAGGGGGGCAAGCTATCCCTGCAACCCCCACACCATCTCCTACTTAAATATACGAGATCTCTGAGATAGCACTACAGCGAGGACATGGGAAACCTCCTGTTCTGTGCTTCTGGATACAGCACGGAATGGGAGATTTCCCTTTTCTTCACTGTAGTGCGATCTTGGAGTTGGCATATTTAAGTAGGGGGGTGTGGGGGTGCAGGGGGGGCTTATTTTAATGTTTTCTGTGTTTTGATTTTACTCACTTTAGATTTTCAAGTTTCCAAAAACTCGATCATATGCTCTCGACCATATGGGTTTCGAGTTTTTGGTAATCTAAAGTGAATCCATACATACACATATTTTATATATATATATATATATATATATATATATATATATATATATATATATATATATATATATATCTTCTTCTTCTTCTTTCAGCTTTTTCCTGTGTAGGGGTCGCCACAGTGGATCACCTGTCCACTCATGATTGGCAGTGGAGTTTTACAGTGTCGAGTTGCCAGCCCAGTGCCCAACCTTCCACAGAAGGCACACATACACAGTCACACCTAGGGCCAATTTAGAGTATCCAATCCACCTACAGAATGTCTTTGGAATGTGGGAGGAAATCGGAGCACCCAGAGGAAACCCATGCGACCACAGGGAGGACATGCAGACTCCACATATATATATATATATATATATATATATATATAGCACTCTCCTAATGAGTAAGGATGCTTCATTGTATTAACAAATATATACATCTAATCTACAACTTTTCAAAACATATATACATTATTTACAATTTGTATAATATTTATAACATGATTCTTACATTTATATTAAACATTCAATTTTTGAATCCAACCACTCATTTTCCACAACCAAAGTCTTACTTTCTTCAAAATCTCTGATAACCATTTTCCACTGTATTTTACTTCATTAATTCTTTTGTGCCATAGTATCGATATTATACAAAATAATTTTGCATCTAGTTTGTTAATATCCTTTTGATTTACATTTTTATAATGTCCATATTCAATCATGTCCATACTGATACATTCAATGTTCTCCAATTCTTTTACGTATCCTTTATCATATATCTCCTTCCACAGTTTAAATCTTCTTTAGCACTTTATAAAAACATGTTCAGTTGTCTGTAATTCACTACAATGTAAACACATTCTATCTTTTATTGTCTTATATGGCATGTTTACCTTAACCAGCAGCTTACTTATTGATAACCTCCATAAAAGTCTGTATATTCTACATGTGTCTTATATATATTAATTCTCATTTTTGCTGCTTTAATTTTCTCTTAACTTATATTCATCCAAGGACAATCATAATAAAATGTCTCCATTATATTTTCATACCAAATTCTTTTATTTTTTTATCTTTCCTATATCAATTTTACATAGCAATATTTCTCTTGATATAATTTCATATCCATGCAATGAATTTCTTTGCTCCTTTTAAAATATTCTAGCTTTTCCCAAATTGTTTTATATTGTCCTTCTATGATTTTTGTTAGTAAATTTTCTTTATCTTTCCTATTTACTAAGATTTTATACAAATTTAATGAAAAAAAACATATACAACTGGGTGTAACAAGCTTAACCCTTCTTCTTTGTTGTTTACAAAAAGAATGCCTCTTTTCACTGGGTTTAAGCTTGACCCCCAAATGAACATAAAAATTCCATTCATTAGATCCTTTTCTAATGCTAATTGAATTGCACATATATTAGCTAAGTGTGCAATTTTACCTAATATTATAGAGTTACTTACATGTGCCTTTTTCCTGTATGACAGCCTAAATGTTCTACAAAATATGCAGAGACCTCATATTCTAACTATCATATCTCTCCATTGCTACTCTCTTAAGTGTTCATTTCCAAACTTTATCCCTAAGATTTCTACCTCTTCTTCATTAAATTAATTTTATATCCTGTATTTCTCCCAAAAGACTTATCCTTTACTTTTTTCTTTATTAATAGTCAATCCTAACATCTTCCATTCTTTATTAAGCATTTCTGTGGCTGTTTATATCCATTCTGTATTCTTAACTGCTAACACTAAATCATCTGCATATGTAAACATAACTGGAATCATAATTCCTTCTGGTGTCTGATATCTAACTTTTTCCAGTATCAAATTGATCTCAGTGACTACCGCATTCATAATTAATACAAATAAGATGCCGCTGATTAGACATCCTTGTTTAATACCACTCCTTAGACTTATAGTTTCACTTATCCATCCACTGACTACTAATCTTACTTTGTTTTCCATGTAAAAAGACTTCAGAACATTTATTATTTTATTGATTATATTATATTCCTCTACAATTTTCCACAATGCTTTGTGTTGGATTTTGTCAAAAACTTTATTTACATCTCCTATTAATATGTTTATTTCTATCTGTTTATGTCATCTACCGATTCTCTTATTAATGTTAATAGTTCTTGACTGTCTTTACTTCTAGTTCCAAATATTGTCTCAGGTAATAGCTTATTAACTTTATTTGGTATTCATTTTTCTGTTATTTTCATGAAAATCCTATAATGTATATTATTTAGAACTAATGGTCTCCAATTTTTTATATCTGTTTGTCTCCCCTTTCCATATGAATTGTACTGCCCCTAAACATATCTTTTCATCATTTATACCTTTTTCAAACCATTCATTCATAACTTCTATGAAATATTCTTTTTGCCATTCTTGCATATTTCTGTACACTAAGTATTTAATTCCATATCTGTAACTGATTCTACATTTACTGTCACAAATGCATTTTCTAATTCTGTTATTCTAATCTTTTATTCCATCCTTTTACTGTCTTCTTCAGTTAACTTGTTTAATTCCCCATCTATATTTTAATGTAATGTCACTTACTGAAAATGGCTCTACTATATATTATTTAATTGTTTTCATAATATATCCTTGTGCATTTCCTGCGCTGCCGTTTCCATCTTTTAATTCTCTCATTATTCTTGTGCTTTCTTTAACCATTTTACTTAAACATGGTGCTACTTCTTTCTTTTCATGCAAAAACTATATTTGCTTAAACAGTCTTCTTTTAATCTTTTCTTGATTCATTTCATACAGCTTTCATTCCTTTTCTATAAACTCTTCCCTATTAATGTTATGATTCTCAATATTTGGTTACCAATTTCCTTATATACATCAAAATATTGTAGTCTTTTCAATTTTTGCCATTTTAATAACTCTTTTCTATATTTTTATTTCAAACTGATCCACCAACTCATCCAGTCTTTATAAAATTCTCTCATTCCTATATGGTCTTGCCATAATTGTAGTATTATATCTTTTGTCTGTTTATCCAGTTCTGATTCATTCATTTTTTTATTCCTTTACCTATTTTTATATAACTCCTTCTTTCTTGTATTTCTATCCAGATGGTTAAATGATCTGAAAATCTTGTGTTTTTACATCCTTGATGTAGCATAATCAAAGTGTCTGAAACTATGAAATAGTCAATTTCAGTTCTTAAATTGCTTCTTTTGTATGTCCAGTTCTTATTTTCCCATAAATACATTTTGTTATATTTAATCTTATCTAGAATTAGTTTAGCATCTGCTCCTTCTTTACGCCTGTGTCTTAAATCTCAAAGTCCCTCATTACAATTACTTGCATGGTGAAATTTACATGAGCCATTATTTTTTTAGATGTAATTTCCCTTTGTTTCTGTGAGGTATACGCATAAAGTGTAATTACTCTATTAACTTGATTTTACACCTTATGTCTAACATTATTATTCCTCCAATAAGTACTATTGTATAATCTAAAATATTTATTCATTCTTTACATATCATGATTATACCACAACATTTTTCACTACCGAAATTCCAAATTACTTTGCCTTCTCATAAACCATTTATTTGTTTTTTCTTTGTCTATTGTTATTCTAATATCTATAAGTGCTATGATAAGCATATCTAATGTCATACACTATTCTAACACTCCTAGCCTGTGATGAATATTCTTAAAGCTATTGACATCAATGGCTAAGATTCTCACTATAGTGAATGCATTTTATCTTCATTCTTTTTCTTTATTACTTTCTCTTATAGATACATTTTTGAAATGATGTTTTCTGTCATTAACTCTTTTACCTGTGGAACCTCTTTTGCTTCTTACTTTTACCCATTTACTTTCTCTTTCATCACTTGTATTGCTTATTTCTTCTTCCTCATTTGTTTCCTTATCTTTTACATCATTCATACTCTCTTTTACACCAATTGTTACTTCATTTTGCACTTCCTCTACGAAGTCTGTTCTTGTACTAATGTTGTTACTTGTATATGTTTCTCTAATTCTGTGCAATCCATCCAAGAATGGCCTATCTTTTTGCATTTTATACAATTTTGCTGAAATGTCTTACCTTTGTGACTCCTTTTCCACATATAAAATGTTTTATTTTATCACAATTACTAATTAAGTGATCATCTTTGCCACATAAAAAAAAACACATGTTGGGTTGTCCCCAGTATCTCGCTATGCCTTTATTACATTATATTTGGTAAATGCACACATTTTCATCTTGCATTTTCAATATTACATCACATTTCAACCCCCCCCCAGTCCATAAGCCTCTATTATCATATATTTTTGTTACACGCATAACATCTCTACATATAGTCTTTAAATGTTCTTTTAAATCGTCTCTTTCAATTTCAGTTCTAAATTTTACAAACACTTTCTTCTTGGCTTCTCTATAAAATGCCTGTATCACATAGTGTTCTAAAAACTTCTGAGCCTCTCCAAAAAATGTCACAGAATTTATCCTTATTAATACAAATAAAAGGTCTTACCTCTCTGGGTTCTATTCCCAGTGGTGATATGATGCTTTCTCTTACCTCATATCTGTCTAATTCCTTGTCCAACTTGCTGCTTATCTTCATGTGAAATTTTCTTTTAGTTTCTGCCTTTTTTCCTTCCCTTCTTTCTCCATTTCTCACTGTCTGTGTATACAGTTTCTTTTCTTCTTTTTTCTCCTGTGAATTTTCATTCTTCTGAATCCTGTCCATTTATCTCTCCCCACGATGCTGCATTTTCACTCTCCAGTTCCCTTTGCTCTATTATCTCTTTTAAGTAGACATCCACAACCCTCCCAATTGGAAATATCTGTTGAAAACAGATTCCATTGAAAGATATCCTCCACATCCAGCACCATGCTATTTTCTACATGTTTCTTCTCTCCTATCACTCTGTCCATATTACCACTGCCATTCTCCTCCTTTTGCATGTCTTCCAACTCCTTTTCCCCTATACTAGCTTTCACATCTGTTTGATTAACAGCACTTTTATCTTGCATAGTGATCACCATGTTCTCCTTCTGCTCCATGCTTCCTTCTTCTCTGTGCAACCCTTGCAGTCACAATAGAAGACAGGAAGTGCCACAGTGAATTAGGCCCCAGCATGATCACTCATATGAAGAGTAGGGGAAGATCCCTGATGCCCTGGCCATATTTCCTCTAGCAATATAAATGGCACAATCAGGTCTCCCCTGAAAAGAGGCTACTAGCCAAGTGGGATTAGCCCAGTCAACAAAGGATCAATAAATAAGATAAGAAGGACAAAGGAATGCGCAATTAAAATAAGGGAAAGAGAGAAAAGGGGGCGGGGAGAGTTAAAAATGCACACAATAAATTCACAAATAATGTTTGGTAGCATTCAATTTATTATTATCAGTCAATTCGAGTTTTATAAATCTTTACTGAACTAAACAAAATGTATGGGAAGTGCTTATGCATACATGAGAACAATGATATATGGGAAATGCTTAAGCATACCTAGGAAGAATGAGTGTATTGCTATCAAATCCTGTTGGTGTTTATGAGTGTACTCTACTATAGTAACATAAGAAATGATGTTTACAACAGAGTTTCCCAAAATATTTTGTTGCTATATTGGCTCAGTAAATTACACTCATTGTTTTATGCACAGAAAACAACTCATATTGACCCCATTGGTTTTAGTTTGTGATCAGAATAAGTCAGAAATTAAGCTTCAGAATTTGTCAGTGAGGTTGTCAAGCCCAGTTAGCTGATTTTACTGACAGTAATATTAGATTCTGCTGTGGTATCAGGCTTAAATGAAACAAATCTTTCATTTATAGACAACTTTTCAGTCCATTTTTTTATTGTGGTAGCAGTTATATATTTCTACACTAAGTGAAGAAACAATGCATGCATTTTGAAGACATATATCAGCTGCATTCACAAACAAATCTTCTGGCTTAGAAGATTTGTATGGGTCAATGCTGCCAAATTAAGCAATATATAACACCTCTAGCTCTCTCTTTGCACTTAAAATACTGAAATGTGATTCCTGCTTTATCAATAAAGTATCATTGTTATTAGGTTTATAGATAAATACTAGACTAACTGCCCTGAATTAAGCTTAGACAATAACCTGATGTCAGAATCAAACCCTGTGCCATGTGCCTATGAGGCGATGACCTAAACCATTAAGCCAACCCTACCCCAAAATTGGGTCTATATTATATATTCAAAGCTTCAAAATTTCAAACCTCATATGTTCAACAACATATGAGCGAAACTTGAAACCTCGAATATATAATAAAAAAGTGAAAAAAAAACTTACCTTAACAATGTGAGAAGGGGGGGCAAGCCTGCCTGCCCCCCCACGACCCCCCTACTTAAATACACCAACTCCGAGACCACACCAGTGCAGAAAAGGGAAATTTTCCCATTCTGCACATATGGAGCTATTGCCTTTCACGTTCAAACTTTTCAAAGTTCGATCATATGGTGTCGACCATATGACATTCGAACTTTGAAACATTTGGCAATTTAATAGGGACCCCCCAAAATTATCTATAAACTGGATTCAAGCCATGCATCAGCTGTCCTCTTTCTCTAAGCTCAATGCAGTTAACCTTGCACAACAGAGAAACTAACATATCCGCAGACCTAAGAATTACCTAACCACACCACGTAGGACATTTTGTTTGCATAAGACACTTGTAGAAAATTTCTCTGACCCTTTTTCTTAGACTTACAGACATAAGAAAAATGTTTAGCTAGATCAAACTTCCTGCATTGTCTAATGGTTGCTGAACATGGCCTGTTATCATGCTAATAACTATACACTGAAAAAATTGGTGGTTAATGAGATGAATATTTTTTACTTTTAAATGCATTTTCAAACTTACACAGAGTGGTAACATTCTGTGCTGTCATATTGTTTTTTAGACTGCTGTACACTGTACTTTATGTTGGCAGTAGCATTCTGCCTATTATGAGCAGATTTTAGCTTCATTTTAATTTTATCAAAATCCTCATGTATCTCTTTGTTCTGAATGCTGATTATTTCTTTTGTTTGTTTTTTTGTTGTTGTTTTTTTTAATTTAGTTTTTAAAAAATAAACAAATAAATTATAAAACAAACAACTATTTACATAGGTACACAGCTGATCAATACATCAAAGTTATACATATCAACAACAATTATTTTTCGAGCAAGTCTTTAAGCCAAGATTTATATGAATGTCTAATATTAGAAGTTCTCTTCTTTATATTATGCAGTTCACTACTGCAAACAATGTTGTGCCATATTAATAAATTAAACACCAGAGGGGTACGTTCACTTTTGCAATTTTTAGTAATTACTTTTCTGGCTATTGCAAGAATAGACCAAATATAAGGTACTTGGGTTTTTGGAATTATATCAGGAAATGGAGCATTAAATAAAACTAAAGATTTTGAACTATACACCTATCTGACCATATGAAGTTATTAATTTCTTTCCTAAAGGGGATATGACTTCACATTCATATACCATATGTGTCCAATCAGCTATTATTTCAGAATCACATCTCCACCATTTGATTCTATTTGATTTATGCATAATTGTAATTTTGTTAAGAGTGACAAAAGGTCTGTGTAAGAACTTCCAAGAGAAAATTTCCAGTATAATGAAGATGTAGTTTTATCTGTAGATTTTGATATTATTTTCTTGTATTCTTCAGAGACATTTTCATTATTAATTTTTGAGGAGTATTTCCAAATAGAATTGCCTAAATATGTGAAATCTAAGTTAAAGAATTTTATAACTTTGTGAGAAATATGATTTATTTTTCTTTGCATTATTATTGATATTTATTAAGAACTCCAATAATTTGGGGAATTATTTCTTATCTAGGTTAAATATCTTATTAATTTCTGTGTTCATAAAGTCTCTAAATATTTGTAAAATTAACCAATTCTCAGAATCTTGATTGCATTTGGACCTTAGATTTTCAACAAGATATATATATATATATATATATATATATACATATATATATATATATATATATATATATATATATATATATATGTGTGTGTGTGTGTGTGTGTGTATATATCAGTACCATTTAAGAATTGATGCCAATAAATTAAGTTACTTTGTTGTTTTCAAAACTAGCATTTTGTTGAAGTTATGAGTTTCTAAACAGTCATATGCAATTGGAAATTGAGAAAATATTAAGTCTTTAATACAATGGTTAGAATATGTGAACTTTTGGAAAGAGGAAGTGATGTTGTTTAAATATGGAATTTGAGAAAAGGGTGTAATTCCATTTATGCAAAAATCTTTTAATGACCAGATAAAACTATTAGAGACTATTTGTTTATGACTGGTTGTGATATATTTATTTACTAATAATATTTCTTGATATATCTGTTCCCATTTTGTATCATAACATAAATTTATCCACAATGCTATAATTTTTACAACTGTTGAAGTAGCATACAATTGAATATTAGGGAATCCTGTTCCACCATTATCTCAGCCTTTTCTGTGCCAATCAAAGGAAACTCTTGCTTTTAAGATGCTAAAAAATTTAAGTAGAGTATTATTTATCGTCATTAATTTTTTTTGTGGTGATAGTACTAAAGATTGCAAGAAAAACAATATTTTAGGGAGAATTGCCATCCTAGTATGCATTAATTGCTCTTCTATGGTAAAGAATAATTTGTTCCAATTTGTGACTAAACAGTACTACTGTTAGAATCTGTCCTATTTTCCTAAAATGATATGTCTAATAGTATTTGAACAAACATCTGAAAAGTCTTCCCTTTTAAAATTCAAACCTTCCATAACAAATTGTTCTGAGATATTAAGTTTTGTTATCAGTAAAAAGAGACATTAACAGAGAAACACAACCCTATTTTTATCAGAAGTGTCTTTCTATAGGCTATATAAACTATCATTTTGGTATACTGCAAGCATTTAGAACTATTTAATAACTGGCAGTGGTTTAGAATACAATTCACTGTCTTTTGATTATTATCTAACTTGTATTCTTTGACATCTTAGCATTTGTTTGTTTGTGTCTTTTGGCTTTTCCCGGTTAGGGGTCGCCACAGCGGAACTCCGGTCCTCTAATGATTGGCAGTAGATTTTTACGTGCTGGCTTGCCGGGCCTAATGCACAACCTTCAATGAAGGAACACCCATTCATGCATGTCGACACACAGAAGACGCTCTAACTGAGAATCTTAGCATACGATTCAAAATATTATGATTATTTACTTTTAGACAGGAAGAAGTAACCTGGGCAGTTCTTAGAATTTTCAAAACTACTGCAGCATCACAAAAGTGCTTATGACTCTAATTAAGCTGGTTAAAGCTGGTCTTCATGATAAGAGCTTGCAAATGAACAGTTTATCAGCTACATTCCACACAAAAAAAAAAAAATCACAAATGAATCCAAGCCACCTCTACATAATACATCAATCCCTGAAATCCTTCCAAAACACTAAAAAAAAAAAAAAAATTAAAGTATGTTAACCACTAAGAAGCTCTTGTATTTAAAGAAATAACATTTAATTATTCAGTAAGCACTATTTGCATGCAATATTTAATATAAAGCATGTTTTAAAGGAGACATATCATATAAACTTGCATTAAAAGAATAACAGTTTAAAAACTGTGAAAATTACTCTAATTATTTGATAACACTCCAATAACTTCTATATATGAAAGAAACTATATATTTTATACTTTGTTTATAATATACTGCATAACTTTCCTGGCATGTCAAGTATACTATCAGTAGCAAGCATTCAGAACTATGCAATAACCGACAGTGGTTTAGAATGCAATTCACTGTCTTTTGCATATTATCAAACTTGTATTCTTTGACTTCTTAACATATGATTAAAAATATTATGATTATTTACTTTTAGACAGGAATAAGTAACCTGGACAGTTCTTAGAATTTTCAGAACTCCCACAGCATCACAGAAGTGCTTATAACTCTAAGTTGTTTTAAGTTGACTTTCATGATAAAGGCTTAGCAATGAACAGTCCAGTTACAATTCACATAAAATGCTTGCAAATGAATCCAAGCCACCACTACATTATACACTTATCTCTCAAACCCCTCCAAACCACTAAAAAACAACAAAAAAACATTTCAAAGTATTTTAACCACTAAAAGGCTACTGTATTAAAGATATAACATTTAATTATTCAGTAAACACTATTTGTATGACATGTATAATATAAAGCAGACTGTCATTTTTTAAAGGAGGCATAGCATATAAATTTGTATTAAAAGAATAACAGCTATGTGTGATACAGGTTTAACTTGTAAAAGTGTGACTGTTACTCTAATTATTTGATATCATTCCAATAATAACTTTTAGATATGTAAAAATATTTATTTTATACAAAAAATGTTTTTATATATTTATTTATAAATTTTTATAAATTTATGTATTTTTATACATTTATATCAAGTTTTCTTATACTGTTGTCTTGATGGATGTTTTTTTACTGCTGGATTAAAAGATTTCAAAGCTACTACATGAAGTGAAGTGATTTTTCTTTCATGTCCAAAAGGTTTTATGGATTTATAAATATATTTTAATACTTTGTTTCCTGGGTGCTATTGCATGTCAAGTATACTATCAGTAACACACTAACCATTTTAAGAACCCAGAATGTAACTCACCATCTTTCTTTAGTATCATTTGTTGCATCTTGTATTATATTTAATAGTGCACTACTCAGTTATGCCAAGATATTAGAAAGTGCGCCATCTAATATAAGTTTCAGTGTAATAATGATTAACTTTTAATAAAATGAATAGTTTAATCTATTAAACTTTAAATGAAAATAACTTGCTTTAATTTCATATATAGCTAAAATAATGAAACTCTAACATTTTAAAAAGGGAACTAGCAACCATTTGAAGAAGGGGAAAGAAATAATTAAATGATTAACCTTGTTGTTGTTGTGTCTTTCGGCTTTTCCTGGTTAGGGGTCACCACAGCGGAGTTCCGGTCCGCTAATGATTGGCAGTATTTTTACATGCCGAATTGCCAGCTCTGATGCACAAACTTCAATGGAGGTACGCCCATTCACGCATGTCTCCACACAGAAGACGCTCTAGCTGAGAATCGAACAGGACAACATCATACTTTGAGGTGACAACGCTACCGCAGCACCACCACCGATTAACCTTGTAAAAAGTAATATTCATCACCTGTTGATAAGCACTTCTTGAAATCAATAAACTGAAATAAATCACACCAGATGAATGGACTTCTCTTCAACTCTTCAAAATACTTAAAATAAAACCACTGTTGCTCCTTAAAAGAATAACTTTAATAAAATAATAAAATCACACACATGATTAAGCTCTTTCATCCTTAATAACAATGGACTTCATCAGAATCACAAAAATTAGTAAAACAGTGAATTTATATACTTAAACAAATTAATCAATAAAGATGAATTAACTAAAAGCTTTAAAGCAACTGTGGCTTACTGTTAATGATCGCCACTGTCCTCAGCAAATAAACAAAGAATAAACAACAAATAATGAATGCATTTTCTTTATTTAAAATTATTTTACCTTAACTTCAAAACTGGTTGTAAATTGATATTGTCATTTAACTCAGGGGGATGATTAGCGTGTAGTTTAACTTCTCTTACTTTAAGTAAAGTCTTAAAATCACCACCCTGAAGGTTAACTTTTACATGTTGTAAAAGCCCAAATTTAAAAGTAGAACACATTGGTCTGCTAACTGAATGTTTATATAGAGCATTGTTGGCGTTTCTTTTATCTATTTGATAAAAATGCTCAAAAATCCAATTTCTAAGGGCTCTTTCAGTTTTGCCAATGTAAAACACTAGGCAATCTAGACTTAGCCAAAAAGGCAACCCCTTTTGATAAACAATTCCCTTTAAGAAATATTATTTCAGATTGTGTTTTATTTTGCAAAAAGAAGGAGAAGGGCCTAAAGTTCGATAGATGTCAGGGTTACTCGTAAGAAAATCCCATTTGTTTACTTTTGGCCCTTCTCCTTATTTTGTTTTTAAGACTGTATGGAATTTTAAGCAGTTGTTTGAATGTGAAGTAAAGTGTAAGTCATCGGAAACAACTTTTAAAACAAGTACCTTTAAGTGTGGTTCCTGTAAACAATCTACACATATTCTAGAAGTTAATTCCTTGACCTTTGGTTTCTTTAGTTTAGTGCAGCAAGGATATTGTTTTGCCTCCTTCCATAACTTCTCAATCTTCTGGGATTCTGAGTGCTTGATAATGTGAGCATTTGACTTTATGATCTTGATGTTTAGAAAGTCAGTGTCGAAGTATGTTGACTTTCTAACATAAGTATATATATATATATATATATATATATATATATATATACACACACACACACACACACACACACACACACACACACACACACACACACACACCATTCTCTACAAAAACACACAATCTGTCTACTACATGAAAGCAGGAGGCTTGCCCACCTGCACCCCCCCCTACTTAAATATTCTCACTCTGAGGTTGCACTACATACAAACACACACAAAACACCACCACACAAGCTACATTCTCCTCGCACACACACACATATCACAGCAACAAAACACACTGACACACACCACAGCCCCTACCCAAACCCCTTAACACATACACATACTATCTGAAGACATGACCGCAGCGGGAGTTTAGAAACGTAATATTCAAAATCTCCGGTATTTGAGGTTTTGAATTTCATGCTTCTGAACTTTCGCTGTTCTGTGGATTTGGCTTCTTGGGCTCGAAATACTGAAATTCGAGATTTCAGTATTTTGAGCTTCTGAAGGGGACCCATATATATATATATATATATATATATATATATATATATATATATATATATATATATATATATATATATATATATATATAGAGAGAGAGAGAGAGATACTTATTTAATATTTTCATTAAGCACGTTTTTCTGAGAGGACAGGAAACCTTGAGGGCAGGGTGTATGGATTTAAGATGTGTGTTCATACCATTCCTTAGAGGAAAGGTCACTTGAACAGTCTCTGTCATAGTACAGACTGTTGTGTGAGAAAAATATATTTATTTTTTCTATTTTCAGTCTGGCAGTTAGTGCAAGGTATTAAGGTTAAAATATGTAAAGCAGCTGCTTTCTGTACTTCAGGGATTAATTCCTTCAACCTGTACTTGCCTATTGTGTGATTCTGAGCATATCACATAAATAGACAGTGCTTTGTGGCTGCTGGAGAATTTGGTGAGGTTCCTCAGTGGTTTCCTGCACTGCATGTCTAGTAACTACTTATGAAACTTGAATCTACAGAGTAACTCTCCAGTAGTAGAGCAGGATGTCCCCTTAAAATACCAAACGACCCAACTAGAAAATAAGGGTATAGTAACCAAACTCAAACTGCACAAATCTTCGGGTCTAATCTCCATTGAAATGATGTTCTATCTCAATTATTATTCATAAAGCAGGTCTTAGTCTTCTAATCCCTCCCAAGTCATCAGGCACAGAGCAAAGAGTAATATAACTATACTTATGAATCTTCCTTTAACCATGAGTGCAGATATATAATCCTACATTCTAAGTATTTGTTTCTAGGTCAGATTCTAGGATTTATTTGATTTTTAACAAGACCTAAGGACTTGCCTTCTGTTTATTCTTTTTCTTTCGGAAGAAACACACAATAGATGAATTAGAAAAGTGAAAGTGAGAGAAAGAGGGGACTACATCTATTGTTAAGGGAATTAAGAGCCTTGGACAAAAAAAGCAGCTTCTCAATAAATCCCACCTTCCTAAACCAAACTGCCCTTTTCCCTGGATTCAGATACAAGTACAATGTTATATTCATGCCCTGTTCTGTAGCCCATACAATTCAAGCACCAGTAACTCTCAGACCATCGCCAGATACCTGTGCATAGTTTGGTCAAATAGTACTCCACAAATTACTTTCCAGCTTACACAGAATGCTGAACCATCTTTTCATTACACTTTGTGAATCAGTAACACAATTTTCATACATCTCTATGAGACACCATCAAGAAATTATCAAAGATTAAGATTTCTAGCACCCCAAGAGTTAGTTTCTTTATTCTCTCATTGGAGATTATTTATCTGGAAAATTTTGCATCAAACTTTTTACACTTCTTGGTGAATCATGTATATATTTATCTGCCACATTCTATTTGTTTGAGGTGTCAAGCAGGGAAAATAGGTACTTGGAAACATACATGCATGACTGCCTCAAATGTCTAGAACTTTTGATTGGGATTTGTCAGACTGTATAGATGTCAGCAGGTATGGGGGTGCAGCGGGCTTGCCCTCTTGCAAAAAGTTTTTTTTTTCAGTTTTGTATGTGCTGAGGTTGTTTCTCAGCACATGCACAGTAGTAGATCAACATGTACATTTTCGATGTACTCTGAGACATCATCAAGCAAATGTCAATCAAATCAACATACACACATCTGTCTATAACTATAACTATACATATATATATATATATATATATATATATATATATATATATATATATATATATATAAATATATATATATATATATATATATATGTATACATTCATACCTGGTCTCAGCCTTATGTTGCAGAGGCAGATTGTCCATTTGGTTTGCTGGTGACTTCAGTTTGCAAACAGACTTGAGCCACAGATAGGGGTGACATGGAGAAATGGGATAAAGTGGCCGATGGCTAGCTATTTTATTCTAGGAGAGAAGGAAGGAGGAAGAGTTTGGGGAACCTGATGCCTGTGTTTCCTCTTTAGGGACTAGGAGCTTCACAGATCATCCATTCATATCACAGGGGGTGGAGGTGACATCTGATGTCATTGCATTTGCCAGTATTTAAGGTGGGTACTTTTACCAGCAGTCAAAAGGATAACGGTTCTCAGCTCCATGCACATGACTTCTGAAGGGAACCCTCATTCCCCAGGAATACAAATATGTCATCCTCCCGAGGAGTTGGGCCACATCAAGTGAAGAGTTATACTAGGTGTGCCTGGAAAGAGCAAATGTGAGATGCAAGAGTTGGGCAGACACAGACGTGGGGACAACATCCAGA
>NC_056728.1:13585377-13707877 GCF_019279795.1 Protopterus annectens
GCCATGAGTACATCAGTCATGTTGTCAAGTTTTCTGTGTACTAAACAAAGTCTTATGTGATGGGGGGGATTCAAAAAACTTTGTTAAGGGATAAACCAATTCCGAAAATATAAAGTATAGGTGTAAACCAAGCCTGAAAATTGGTACAAATCTTCAAAACAGGTACAGTTGAAAAGCAAATGAAAATACAAAATAATAAAATGAGGTTACAGTAATCTATCATTTTGAAAGTCAATAGGTCATAAGCCTGACAGTTGAACCTATAAGCTAATAGGGGCACAGATGCGGCAGAAGAAAAGCATTCTATCCTTGTTTTTTTACTCTAATTCATATAAAAATTATTGACCACTGTAACCAAAATGTAAATGAAATGAATAAATAAAATATTAATAGGCCAACAGGTTTTGTATCAACACACATTTTCTAAGTAATAAGTATAAAACTCTATTGTCTGGCATCACTGGTTGACTAAAATCCTCAGTGATTGACGAGAAAATCCAAAATGTATGAGAGACAAGACAAAATGTTCTGCAAAATCAGGGACAATTCAGAGTTATCATCATCCCACTGCTGCTGATGAAGGGCTTTTTTCATTATGTCAATTACCCCCCCCCCCCCATGGAAACCCATGGAAGGAATGTTTCATGAGTGTTGGCAATACATTGTCCCTACTTTTTCAAAGGGCTGATGTGAGTAGACCTGTTCTGCTCAGCCACAGGAAAGAGACACTGCATGGATATATCCTTGTTGTCCACCAGAGAACTCAATCAGTGCATAAGCATTCTGGAGCACTTGGCCAGTCTCTTCCCTGGGACGGCACCCCTCTCCCTGCCTACCCTGTCAGGTGCCTGAGACACTATGCAAAGTTGGTTTGCTAGGCTTTAGTCAGGGTTTTATCCTTCTGTGCCATTGGGAGAAGCAAGCACATCATTTTATTTTACATGCATGGTTCAAAAGAGATAAAATTAACTTTACTAACAGTACAATACCAAATGGGAACCATGTTTTTTATTTATAGCTTTGAATAAAAATATAAGGAGTGCACCATTATCAATATCTATCTATCTATCTATCTATCTATCTATCTATCTATCTATCTATCTATCTATCATCTATCTATCTATCTATCTATCTATCTATCTCTCTGTCTGTCTATCTGTCTGTCTATCTATCTATCTATCTATCTATCTATCTATCTATCTATCTATCTGTCTGTCTGTCTGTCTGTCTGTCTATCTATCTATCTGTATGTCTGTCTGTCTGTCTATCTATCTATCTATCTATCTATCTATCTATCTATCTATCTATCTATCTATCCCTCTATTTAATCCACATCGATCTACCAGCATATTGCTATTTATCTACCTGTCTTTATATCTTGCAATTTATCTTTATTTCTGTCTGTCCATATTTTAAAGGACTTTTGAAATTATACATTTTAAAACATTTGAAGCAACTTGCGTTAAATGTTTTTTATGATTATTTGCATTCTTGGAGTTCAGACTGATGGATTTTAAAATATATTTCTGACTATATTTTTCAGTCTCCTGTCCAATAAGATTAAAATGTAATGCACCATATTAAGAACTGTATGTGACTAGAGAGCTAAGGTATTGTCTAGAGCTTTATTCAAAGCTGACACTCCACTGGCAGAGGGGCAGAACTCTTGTCTGTTTTACCAAAGACGTAAGTAATCTAGACTGCTGGATGCTTAGCTGGAATATGAAAAAGTTAAAGGTTTTCATCTTTGGGGAAGGATGCAAAGATCCTTCTGCATTTCTATCCCATGGTGGAGTTTAGAAAGAAAACCCAGATAGTCAGATGAGTGTTACTGACTGTGACTAGAAGGGCACTGGATGACTGTGCATATCAGACAACCATACAAATAATAGTGCCTAATGACAAAGAAAGTTACAAGTATAACAGTGAATGTACCACTTTCTGATATAACTGCATTATTTTGTAACATCACTGCATGCCTCAAGAATAGGGCAGTTCAATATATTGGCAGAAAGTAATATCTCAAAGACCACCCTAAGTGCCTGTTTCTAGTGATCATCTGCCAGGATCCATTTCCTAAAATGTTATTGATACCATGTCTTAACGGCTATAGGGCCAGTGTATATGAGAGGACAACATATATAGGGTGAGGGCAAATTGTTCAGCTATAAAAAGTGGGACACCATACAAGGGGGTGGCTGACTATGTACTAGTTTGACACCATAAAAGGACAGAGTTTGGGGGCCAGCATATGGAGGATCTGTGCAGCTACTGTGAAGTCATATAAGGGCAGAGGTGGGAGGTATGTGCAGTTACACCTACTGGAACAGCATCTGTAGGGAGAGGGGGGCAGTCTGCATAACTAGAGCAACCAGGGCATCACAGAGAGCAGAGTCTGTGCAGCCACTGGAACAGAATACAAGGGGGCAGTGCATACAGCTACACCTACTGGGGCATCATGCGGGCAGACCAAGGGGGCAGCGCATGCAGCTACAACTACTGGGACATCATGGAGGCAGTCTGTGAAGCAGCTACTTGGGCAGTGTATATATATATATATATATATATATATAGGGTCTATATTAGATCAGTGAACGCTTAAAAAAGCCAACGCTGATTGATCGAACTTATGTAAGCGAAAGCTTACAATCTCAAACTGTCAGATCAGCGATTTTTTTCCTAGGGAAAGAAATTGTTGATCCAAAACACATACACACAACACAAGCACACCAAACAAACAGCAATCCACACACATACACCTAAAATCTGACACTTAACCCTACACTAAACTATACACACACCACTAACTATCCACTTACCTTAACCCAAACCCTAACCCTAAGGTCCATCACTATCGCACACTCACCTCACCTGCTCCGTAACCCTAACTCACCTAACCCACCCTAACCCTCACGTCCACACAATCGCAAACATACCTAACCCGCGCCCTAACGCTAACTCACCTAACCCGCCCTAACAATCACATCCACACAATCGCACACTTACCTGAATCCGACCCGTAACTTTCCACCACAGCACTGAAAATACTGAAGCAACAGAATCAGTCAAATGAATTCTTTCCCTAGGAAAAAATTTGGGTTTCTGTTGCTTCGATATTTTAAACATTCACTCACACAAGTTTTATCAATCAGTGTTCACTTTTTTAAGCGTTCGCTGATCTAATATAGACTATAAATATATATATATATATATATATATATATATATATATATATATATATATATATATATATATGTTGGGGAGCAGTCTGTGCAGCTACAACTACAGATACATAGTATATATGGAAGTGTCTAACTGTTGTCACTGTATCCGTGCTAACAAAAAGCTTCATTAAGAATGATTATGTGATGGGATGCATTACTGCAGCAAGAATATTGCACCTACTGAATCTCTACACAGTAAAATTATGACTTGAGGCTTAGCTAGAGCAGCACTTTTTGTTTCTTTTTTACAAGCGGTAGTAGGACAGAGGTGACGATCCTTGTAACGTAAATTATTACACAGTTCAGAATCATATCTGCAAGAGGTAGAACTGGACACCTGGTATCAAAAATGCTTTTTCTTGTAATACTTTGGCTAACATTGAGAATAAGATGAAATGGACAGACAAAAGTGATGAAACTGTGTGTTCAGCATCCTGCAAAGTGTCTACTGGAATTTCTGCTAAGCAGCAAGCAAAAGGCAGCTTTTTTATTTGCTTTGAATTAAATTGATACATCGTTGATCTTTCCTACTGCTAAATTGAGAGCAGTGCCACTTCTCAAAAAGGTTCCTATTTTTGATTTTCTATTGCAGAACTGTTTAGCTTCAGTGATGACTTGCATTTTCCTGAGTCTGAGCTTACTAAGACCAGGTGCCTAAAATGAGGAACTGTCAGCCTGATAAACTATACATGCCACACAGTAAGAGAGCTGCTGATTTTCCTCACTTAAAATCTGCATATCCTGCTCCAGTGACATAATTTTGTTACCTGTTTTTGTGGAGCACCTTCTTTGGGGCATAGAAACAATAGTAGGCAAGCCATCACAGGAACCATAAGAGGTCTAGCATTATACACTTTTAAGTATGCACACTAAGTCCTTCCCACCCTTTATGAATATTTATTAGTGCCCACACCCAAATCAAGAAAGCAAGCAAATTCATATATGGTAAGCCCTGTGTAAATTTATGTCTGCCCATACCACATCATGGTCAAATGGGACCCTAGGGAGGGCAATGGATCACCCTCCCCCCAGCAGCCATTCATGTATCCCATTATTTGTCTATTTCTCCTCAGTTATCATAAACACTGTTCAAACCTGTCAGTATGCATACTGTTTTCTTCTTTATTTCTACAATGAATTACAGATATTTGGATTTAATTTAAAAATTTGATATCAAATTTTATAGCACAAACATTGATAGCCATTTGCTAAACAAAACAATGCACTCTCACTATGAAAACACATTTAGTACAAAGAGTAATCTTCTCTGCCTTTGAAACTCACATTCACTGAAATGACATTGAAACCCACATTCAAAGAAAATACATCTGGCCAGCGGTGGATTAAGTTTAACTTTGGGCTGTTTTCAAACTATATGCCCCTTGCACATATTTAATACAACATCAGTTGTTAGAGTATGTTTTAAATTTATACTTTTGAACATTTTTTCCATTAAGCAATGAACAAAATGTATGAATCAATAATGACAAAATTACCCATTTCAGAACATTTCAACCATAAAAGGCCACTCAGGCTTCTGTCATTACATTCCAAAAACGAAGCTAGTATACATTCATTTAACCCTTAGTTTCTTATTTCTGATTCTTACATGGTTTTATATTTGTAGTTGACCTAACATTGATTTTATATAACCTTGGTTAACTAAGGGTTAAATGAAGTGCACTAGCTTAGTTTTTCGATAATTTAGTTTTTTGAAAATGGATATTCATTTGTATAGTTAATTGTTATTTATTTAATAATTGAGTAATTAGGGGTGGAGGGAAGTGTATTTTTGTATTAAAGTTATCTTGTACCTGCTGGTATTTGTCTGAAGAAGTTTGGTCATTGAACCAGATGAAAAGCGCTTTACATTACAGTGTAGTACCTTGGTTTGTCTATCAATTTTATTAAAGAACTGAATAGCTGAAGATTGCTGGGTGTTTGAGGTGCCTTTGTCCTGCATTTTTGTTTTTCTACACTTTGTGGTGTTGGTTCATTTTTTGCACCTAGTCAAAGATGTTAGCTAGGGGTCAAGAGACAGGATCTGTCCTTCACAAAACTAAACTGAGTGGGATCTATAGCAATTACAGTACCTATGTCAGCATAATTCAGTTCTGGTTTGAGATGTGAGGTTGATGGGCATGTTTACCTGGGTCTGTAGAGGAGGCCTTCCTTATGTAGAGGAGACACCCTGGCTATGCTCCAGGCATTAGGGATAAACCATGTGGATAGACTGAGTTTGAACAATTTAAGGAGAAGCCTGGATAGTGCATACTTGGCAGTGAGGAGAATTCAGCCTAGCATGATATCTGGTCCCGTAGAAATGTTATTTTTAGCCTTTCACAGGTATGCATCTCTTGAAGTCCTTCCTTACAATGTCTGACTAAATTTACCTTCATACTGTGCTAAGGAGATGTAAATGCAGTCAGACATTGTGCAGAAGGACATTAAGCAAAGCACAATGTAAAGTATGCAGTATTCACGTAACATCCTAGTCACTTAACATTCAGTGGGATAGAACCTATACCACATGTTAAGTGATAGTTATCTGTATACTGACTATGTCCCTGGGACTGGAATGTGTGATATTATTAAGAGCTTACTGCATTGTTGAAGATTATTCCTTGATTTCCTGACATAACCGAAGAACGAATTGTAGTATCCTTTGGTATCTGCAGTTTCCTTAAGTTCATATTCTGCTTTACATTTTCGAATAATGAGCTTAAGTTCCTGGATGGCATGTTTCAGTGTGGTGTTGAGGTAGGGGAATGGCGGTTTCTTACTTTTCCTTGTTTTCATGTGTCATACAATTTATTATTATGCGAGTTCTACCAGAGAGGTTTACTCCTGAATTTAAAACTGCATAATGGACACATATAGACTTTTCTATGTATTTGCTTAAATGCTGGCACATACTTGAATCTTTCTCTGCTGTATTCTTTAGTTGACCTCATCACATGACCTGAATATATGTCAACAAGAGTAGACTGCTGAATAGATTGCAATACCTGGCACAGAGAACTCTAACATCTACTATGTTCCAAGGGTTACTTCATTGGATAAGGAAGAGGTTTTTAAGTTGTTGCAGTTTATCCCTTCGTGCATAACTTGTATTAAATACAAACTGCTTATATTCTTAACTGCTTCTGAGGACCTACAGGTCAATTAAGAATAGAGCCTTAGATTACATGCTGTTTTTTTTTCTTGACAAGATACATCTTCAGAACATCTAGGTTTTTACTGTTAATATCTGCTTATATACCTTTTGGGCTACTACTAGCTACTTTTAACTACTTTGCCTCATGAAATTTAAGGTGATAACAAACTAAGCAGGGTAGATTAGACTTTTTATCCCTGGCAACAGTCTGCAGCTCACTGTATAGGACAAAAAGGTGAGCTACAGACAAACTAAGACATACAAACAATCCACTGTTCCTGGGTCTATAACAAGGCATCTTTTCAGCAACCTGTAGCTCCCACAATAGTCAGAGAGTTGTTATTCGCACTAGTTGCCCAACCCCCTGAGCTGACTGTTCTCACCCAGGAGGTAAAGTGGTTATATTCTGAGCTCCACTAGGACCCCCATGCCCCTCTGTCTGCCACAGATAATCACCCTTCAACCCTGCAAAACAATGTATCTTCTATCACTTGAGCCTGTGGTCTCATCCATTTAGTCTCTATCCAGAGGTAATGAACTAGATGAAGATTAACATTTTAAAATCTGGAAGATCATCAGGATGCTCAGTAAACAACATAGACACTGTGGATGTGCTTTCAGCCTCCCTAAGGTTGTATTACAATTGCCTCTAGGAAGAAGTGTACCACATGACTTGTACTTCTTACAATCAGACATTAGTATATTTGCCCTCATACACTAACTTCCTTTTTTCTACTTATAAAATATACCTATACATTCTATTAGGTATAATGCATCACATAACTTTTATAATTTTAAGTATATTTAACTCTATACTTAGACCCCCGGATTCATGAATCCTCCATGTAAGACTTAATAAGTCTTACTCGGAGGCTGCAGTTGAATGGTATGATGACAGCGTGCCATGAATATGCATGAGGGCATGCTGACCCAACCGTAAGTCCTACACGGACCATGTAAGAAAGCAGGGGGCGTGTCCGACTGCCAAGCAGTCTAAATGTCCATGCCCCTGCAAGTGTTGAAAATAAAAGGAAATAAACAAGAGCGAGTCCGCTCAAATGTCCCTGCACCCAACACCTCACTGTCTGATATTGTAAACCCCCACCACACATCTAAAACGCATAACATTAATTTTTTTTTTAAATACCCAAAATAGCTGCCAGTATTTGCGCGTGTGTGCGTGGGTGTGCCCATTGCTTAGCTACAGTTAGCAATTCTGACATGGAAGAGCATAAGAAAGAATGTTTATGTAAATCACACCAAATAGCAATAGTGTAATGGTAGAGCATTTGCACAAAGAAGAGGCATTCACGGTTCGAGTCCCACCACTCCCTTTCGTATTTATTTTTTAAATCAGTATATGGAATAATACCCAACATATATGTTTAAACATAACTAAAAAGCAGTGAAATGGCCAATGTATCAGTGAATAAAATGAATATTTTAAAGGATCCCAATATAAAATTGCCCGCAGTTAAGCAGCGCTTCACCCAGCCCAGTATAGTTGCCCCAGCTAACTCGCACTTTACCCAGCACAATGTAGTTGCCCATAGCTAAATCGTGCTTTACCCAGTGCAAACTGGTTGCCCAAAGCTAAATAGCGCTTTACCCAGCGCAATCGGTTTGCGCGGAGGTGCGCGCCGCGCCAACCAGCGCATCATCGGGCAACGTGGAGCAACGTAGAGCAAAGTTGCTTAAACACAGCCATGCCCCCTAACTTGTCTGGACAGTAGTAAAATAAAATGCAATGATAAGGTTTGAACCCAGGACACTGTGCACCATAATCAAAGTACTGAACCACTAAGCCACGACAGCTTAGGATAAACATCCACTGTTAACATATATATAGTAATAAATGTTTGATTAACCATTGCTAAGCAGGTCTGCAGTCAGCCGAGAATTTTCAAAAATGGCCAATCACAGAAAAGTGCGGGAAATGCAGCATATTTAAGCCACATAGGTGGGAATACTCGCCATAACTGATTGTAGCTCCCATCTGCAGTTAGAATGTCTGGTGCTGGAGAGGGTACACGCTTTCGAGCGCAATGCTGGGGCATCGAGGAGTCAAGATATATGGTTTGGCTCCTAGTCCATCGGCATGAGACTCGACTCCTGCAGGGCCAGTTCCAAGGAACGGAGTATAAGGTTGAGGCTTGGAACCGGTTGGCTCATGAACTCACCAGTGCCACAGGCGTCCCTCGGACTAGTGAGCAGGTCCGTCACCACCATGCAGACCTGAAGAGGCAGAAGCAGGACCTTCTGACCCAGTGGATCCAGGAGGCCCGTCAAATGCGGGATGCCCCACTAGTAAATAGGTAGCCATGGAATGCAGTATGTAAGATAAGCTAATTATATGCGTCTTTTGGCTTTTCCCGGTTAGGGGTCACCACAACGGAACTCCGGTCCACTAATGATTGGCAGTTGATTTTTACATAACAAGTTGCCAGCCCTGACGTACAATCTTCAGTGAAGGTATGTCCATTCACACATGTCTCCACACAGAAGACACTCTAACTGAGAATCGAACTGGACAGCATCTTACCGTGAATCGATTTACTCCACAGCTGCAGGTGCTCACACTATGAATCAGCAAGCCTATGCAGATAGGCTGCTAAGGCTGTGCCACCAAGCAGGTTAGTAAATATTCTGCATGTATTGTTACATGATATATGTGAGTGATCATGAGAAAAGTGTTTTAAGCCCAATAATACAGCAATAAAATGTCCTCATTAAATCCTCTGCATGTACTGTTATAAAACAAACGTCAGTGTACTAACCCACCAATCAAGATAAAATAATTCTGGAATACTATCCCTGCATGTACTGTCATAACATATAAGTGAGCAGGCCTGAAAAAGAGTGTTGTAACCTATCAAGAAAGGTATAATATGTCCTGAATATGTCTTCAATATGCACTGTAATAACAAGTAAAGCAGAGAGCCTGTAGAAAAGAGTGTTCAATGTAATTAATAAAGGTATAAACTTGGAGTGTGTCTGTGTCACTTACTTTGAAATGTTGTTGTTCCCTTGCAATAAAAAATAGTACTGTTGTATTAGGTGCTGTCAACCCACAGCTGTGCAGTCCCATAGGAAGTGGATGAAGGAAGTGGCAGTAGCTGTGAAGTATAAAACATTCATTCCCTGAATAAATCCTCTGCATGTACTGTTACATATCATAAGTCAGATAGCCAGGAATAGAGTGTAGTAACCCATGAATAAAGCAAAAACATGTCTGGAATACTATCTCTGCATGCACTGTCCTAGATAAAAATTGAGTGAGCCTGTAAAACAGTCTTGTAACCTATCAATAAAGGTATAACATGTCCTGAATAGGTCTACTGTATGCAGTGTAATGTCAAATACAGGAGAGAGCCTGTAGAAAAGAGTTTTAATGTAAATAAGAAAGGTATAATACTTGCAGTGTGTATGTGCCAGTTACTCAGAAATGTTGTACCCTTGCAGTGAAGAAATGTTACTCTGTTGTAGTAAGTGCTGACAACCCCCAGTAGTGCAGTCCCATATAAAGTGGATGAAGGAAGTGCCAGTAGCTGTGAAGTATGCAACAGTCCTAAACAGTTGTGCAATGGCTGACATGCATAGGTAAATCTGGCACAAGAGTAGCCTGTCAAGGTGTTCCCCAGAAATGTTAGTGTGCTACCTGAAAAGTGAAAAAGCCATGTGAACACATCCAGATGTGCAGATACATAAACAAGTCAATTTAATACAAGTATGTAGCAGTAACATCTGCATCCTGGACAGTTACCATGTCAGATAAAGGCCAGGTATATCATGAAGTAGCAAAACCCATAACACAATCAAATGCATGTTGCCTAGTATAAGAATGCATGTAGGGGATATACACCTGCAGTCAATATGAATGTAGTGTACAGTTAAAATACTAATAAGATGTTAATGGAGGTTTCTTTTTACACCCTACTCCATGTGCATAAACAATGCAATTCCACACCTCAATGGGTATGTCTAATCTCATAACATTTGTTGGGACATATGTCCTATTGTTATATAAAATCTGCACTTACTTTGATGCATGTCCCCTGTTAAAACACCACAATATTGGTGGCCTGTTGCCACCAATCATCCCTGCATGCTGTTGGAATTTCCACTGTCATTCAATACATGCATGTGTTATGCTTGATGTTCAACTGTTGTAACCCTGGTGTGTTGGGTTAATGAGAATATTACTGCATGCTGTTACAACTGACTTGGAATGCTGTTGTCTATGTTGTAATTAAACGCACCTAATCACATAACATATGGGAAGGCCGGTCCCAGCGGACCCACCTGTCCCTCCTCAGCTGGCAGTTGCACCTGGCACCAGCAGGTCTGGTGCCCAGCCCAGGCCACCCTCCTCCGTAGGTCCTGTGCCACCTTCGGGTGGAAGCGCTGCAGGGGATGGGGCTCACCCCCACCTGCAAGCGTTGGAGGAGAAGGGCCTCCTGTCACCTTCCAAAGGGTCCGGGTTGTGGTGCGTCGGGAGATCCAGCGTTTAGTCACTGATCCCCTACGCCAGCTCGAGGCGAGAGTGGCGCGACTCAAGGGTGTGCCTGCCTCTCCTACGCAGCCCTTAGCACAATGACCCTCGGGTCTGTGAAGGTCCAGTGGTGACTGCCCATGGGTGGGGATCTCAGTCCCACTGTTACCATCTGTGGGCTCATAGGCTTGCGATTTCCAAACATCCGTCCCCGTCAATTGTGTTCACCCACCCCAGTAGTAAGCAGGATTCAGCTAGTGTGCACATGTGTACGCTTAGCTAAGCATCATTCAAACCCACGCAAACCCACTTACAACTGCTTAAAAGTGCCTTATTCACTCTATGGCAGGGCCCTTGTTCTGCTGAGCAGCAAAAGTAAAAACCTCTGCCAGTCTCGAACCCCTGACCATTGACTGCATGAATTACCACTAAGCCACAGCAGATATACAAATAACTTTGTTCTGAAATAAATATATCATGCATTACAATGAGGGAATGTAAATGGAAATTAGGAATGGTATAACACAGACCCTTTTCTGTGGGTCTTTACCAGCAGTGGTTGTGGAAGTGCATGACATGACTGTGAAAGGAGAACCAGCCATCGTACCAGGGAATAATGTTACAGTAGCACCTTACAAACACCACACAGTATCAGACCAGGATAAATACTGGCCACAGGAATACAGTGCAATAACCACATTTGTATGGCAGTTAATTGTGTAAGTGAGAAAAAAGTACATACTCCCATGTATCCTGTGTTAGCATTTGGAGGGGTGCATACATGTCTACACTGAGATGTGTGTACTGGAAACAGCAACATGCAGGTATGAGTACAACATGCATATAACTGGCTACAACCATAGCATCAGATAAGAGACATATACCAACCTTCAGACTAACACAATGGTGTCCAGAGCAAACAAGCATGGGCCCCACCTTGGAAATCTGAAAGGGTTACGCCTACCTAACCCAGCATTTTATAGCAGTGGGCTGCAATCACATTGAGTAATGCAATCACCAAACAGCAGGCTGCATGCAATTACTGAATGGTGGGCAGCAATTGGTGCAGAGGCTGTCACATGCACAAGTGCAGATACCTAGAAAAGCAGGCTGTACCTGCAGTCCACACAAGCAATTATATCATTGCAGGTGCTGTGAGATATAGAGTGAGAAAGAGAGAGACACGGACACAGACACAGACTGAGACAGAACAGAGTGAGAAACAGAGACCAAAGGTTAAATAGAGGGTGAAAACCCAAAACAAACCACCAATAAAAAAAAAAACTACAAAACCATAACACACAGAACAGGGAAATACAAAGGTAAGGTATGTAACTCACATGTATGCGTTGGCATGTTGTAGATGTTCCAGAAGAGTACTCTACACACTGCAAATCATCCATGTGTGACATCAGTATGTATCTATCTGTATCTGCACATGTGCATAGGACAAGGGACATACTGCAACTGTTAGTGAAGGGTGGACAGCTATCTGTCAGTGAAGGTTGATATGTGCATATATCCATGTAGGTCGTAGTGTGTGGTCTAGAAGACAGCATGCAGAGAGCAGGAGTGGCCTTAGGTCAACTGGTGCCCTAGGCAAAAGGGCTCCACGGTGCCCCCTACCACACTTCCTGGTGCCCCCATCCTTGTGTCCACATAAATAGTGGAAAAGCATCCCTGCTAGAGCGGCGCCCTAGGTGGCCGCCCAGTAGGCCTATGCCTAAGGGCAGCTATGGTAGTGTTGATATATGTCATGTGGTGGTTAAATGCTGTGGGACAGATATGTCAGATCTGCTGTGTTACAGACAGTGAGGCCTGCTAATGCTACAAGGGCTGAGGACACCGACATGCATTCTGCACAGCACTGTGCAATTTAATCACATACCTCTACATCCCACAACTGTCACATAAATGATATCCCCACCATGAAAGGTGGACTGTACATGTGCCTGTATGTACATCCATGTGTACAGCAATGGATGTGTACATGTATGTGTATAGATATGCATATATATATATATATATATATATATATATATATATATATATATATATATATATATATATATATATATATATATATATATATATATATATATATATATACATATAGAGTGAGAGAGAGAGACAGAGAGACACGGGGTCATATGTACCGCAACAGGTGTGTGGTGACCAAGGCATGGACTGTAGACAAGTGTTGATACTGCAGTGCCATTCCACCTTCCCAAAACAGTGTACCCATTAACTACCACATAGATAGAGATATACCTAACAGTGAAGGTGTGATAAGGGAACATGGGACACAGGTGGACAGTAGCCTTCACTTTGATGAAGACAGTGCCACACTACACCTGTAATCTGTCTGTGTGGTATGTGTCATGACAACAGGTGTGTCATCTATGGAAGTATAGGGTAGAGTTCCCCTCTACTCATCACAATGCCCTGTGTGGTATGTGCTTCACATGACAACTACACCAGGTGAACAGGCCACAGACAGACCTCCCAAAGGGTAATACTGTCCACAAACTGATGCCCTATGCAGACTGACTCACAAAACCACAACTACACTGTATTGCATACTGGCCACACAGTGGTGACCTCTGCCGGACATACAGAGGTATGTCACACCCATAGCTGGGTGACAACCACCATGGCAACATATCACAATCCCTCCGGGATACATGCTCTAGGGCCCTAAACCTTGTCAGCTCACTAAACAGTACATGTTGGAGGGATAGGTTCCCATCTCAGAGATATGTCATACACCAGAATAGACCACATAGCAATAGCAAACAATTCTCCTCCTTAGCAGTTGTTATAAATACCCCTGATGATTGTGTGGGAGATTGGTAATACACCCCAGGAAACACCTCTGTGGTTCAGGTTGGCAGGGGCAAGTGAACTCAAAGTACATGTGTGTCAAAGGCCAGGGTAGCATATGGCTAGGCTGCCGTAGGCCCTAGGGCCAATAGCATATTACCTACCTATGACACTATGCACTCACACATGTACTTAATGCAATAGCTGCTATGTGAGGTTGAATAAGTGTAATGCTGATTGTGTGCAAGGTCTCTAAATGTGTGATAGCTTATTGTGATGTTGTATCTGACATGGTAGTGCCTATCCTAGCTGTGAGGACAGCAACTGATGTGTAATGTACTGTTAGGCAGACATAGTAGTATGGCATATGATGTGACGTACTTCTCCATTGATAAATGTGGTGTCTCACTGTAGGCTAAAGCAATACATGTATGCTTAGTGAGTGGTATTGCTGGTGAATCCATCACCAATACGAACTGTAGTACTACCTGAAGCTGTAGGCCTAAACAGCACAGAATGGTGTGCGTTCACATTGCTTGGAAACACTGTCATGTGTGTTTCCTGTAGTCTGCACAGAGGACAGACTGCAGGCATAAGGGTGCGTAAGTAGTGGCACACAGTACCGTATGGTACACAGGTAATGCTCATCTGTGTTGGCATACAGTGGTGCGTTGTATGTTTGCCTGATGTGTGTGTGATTATGCCTGTACAATGGCTGCAATCATATGTGTATTACAGGGTTAACGTGTGTATCCAGCAACATATATAGTCTGTTACAGCAGTATGCCACCTACAGTAACAACTGGACACATCTGTTAGGCAGGGCTATGGCGTCAATGACTAGGGTGGTTGATTGGTACTACTGTACCTGTACTTTACATCCATTGCAATGGATGACATCTCTGTTCGTGCATTGCTGTGATACACACCCCTGTCTTGAGGTTGTGCAATGTGTCATAAACAGTGTGTCAGGTACTGTTGTATAGTGGTGTGATATATAGAGTCTGCCAGGCAGTGTTAGTTAGTTGTGGCCTGAGAACCAATAAGTGGTATTGAACGTGTGTAACCTCTGACAGACAATAGGATGGTATATATGTCAGTAAAGTGATACCTGTGGGTAAAGGTGTAAAGTGTGCCACAGGACACTCTCACACATATTGTTCATATCTTTTTCAGCCAGATGGTCCACCAATGCAACCCAGCGTACACAGCTGATGAGGAAGAGGTGATACTTGACAACCTATTGCAGCGGTACACAATGCTGTTCTTCAGAAGCAGCCAGCACCAGCAGGAGTGGACTGCACTGTGGCAGGAACTTTTTAGTCGGGTAAATGGCATAGGCATGCATAACCGAACATATGAGCAGGTACGCCATCACTGCAGTGATTTAATTAGACAAGTTCGGCGGTGTGCATCTGATATCCAAAGACAGCAGCTTACCACAGGTGGTGAGGTGGCCATTCATCCCCCCCCTCAACAGAGCGGAGGAGCTGCTCCTAAGCATGGTGGCTCCTGGACAACAGCTACATCAACCTCTGACATGTATTGTAATGGAGGCCGGAGCCACCCAGCACATCCACCTGGAGCAAGCAGGTAACATGCCCTATCTGTAGACTACAGTTAACTGAATTGTTAGATTATGTGTACGTGAGATGTGTACTGTGTGTTTAGCAGTTCCGCTGCCTAGTGTTGTGCAATACGGAAAATTTGAATAATATCCCTACACCTGTGACTGTTGACTGTTGTTGTACTGCAGTTTAGCATACCCACTGTAGCAATGCCACAGTTGTGGCCACTGACGAACCCTCTCATATTCTCATAGGTCCCTCTGGTGTGATGGCAGGGCAGCCGATCCATACTGGTGAGTGTGTTATACCTGCAATGTTGGTAATGAAATATGCATGTCATAGGTGAGGTGTAGGCCATGTACACGTAACACACCTACGCATAATGCATGCCGTGCATGTTTGCTGTGAGAGGTTGCACAGCTCAGTAATGCGAGTAGCTGCCTCAATGACATGCAATACACAGAGCATGACACACAGTTGTGGCAATCCCATACTGCACATTGGATAGGCATAGTTGCAACACCTGTACACAACATAAGACATTTATCACATGCAGTACACAAAGTCATGCTACATATGGCGTAACCACACACCCACTCTAAGGTCAAACTTCAGTATCCCACATGTCATCCACACACACATGATGTACCTCAGGGGTACAGGCCTATCATGGGGCTGTGCAACACTTTTCAACACATAACACAGTCATGTTAGGCAATGCTCCCTAATGGGCACCTCATACACCCATGTACAAAGTGGCTGTGTAATAGTGAACGTATCCATGGCACTGCAGTTCAGGTACAGCATGCTAGGCAGTGGTCTGTCACACAGTAGTAGCCATGAGTGACCACAAGATACATGATGATGATGATGATGACACATGGTACTACACCCCATCCGGTTACAATGACCACAGTACTACACATAGCAGTCTTTGCTGTGCACCTCATTGTTCTGTGTGTGCAAACATATGCACCTATACACACCATGCATAGCATTTTGTGTGTGTGCTTACATATGCTAGTATACACATTTTGCACAACAGTCGCCATCTGTACAAAGAGTCACATATATGTCCTGGAATGCTATTGGGTGTATAGGTCACATGACACACATTGGGTATGTGTGGTGTTTAATGTTGCAGTCATGTAGCATGCCATGTCATGGCTGGCAACAACATATCTGCAATATGTCCCACATGCACCATAACCACTGTGCAATGTCCATGTCGTGCATTGGGATTCCTTCATGTCTACATGCACCACTCATCCCATGTCTGTACATTGCATGCATTTGCTACACCTGTGCCCACTATTATGTGCTATGGACACAGACACTGTCATCAGACATGGCACTCTATGTGTCACACAGATAACACATGCAGCCATGGTATGTATACCACTGAGTGACGGTGCACATGACATTGCAGAGCAGATAATACTTGCACAGCAATGTTGTGTCCATGTGGGTGTAGTGCACCATCACTGAACAACTACACACATGCATCAAATCCATGTATAATGTCATAAGATAGGGCTGTCTACACTTGCACTGCATGGTGTTGAGCAACACATGGTCTGCCTGCTGACACGTGTGGGGTGACTGTTTGCCTTGAGATACTGTCACCCACCATCACCCACTATTGTGTATGTGTTGGATTGCTGGTGTGTGTGTTTGTGTATGTGCTGTGGTGAGCAGTGTATTTCTGTGCATGTGTGCATGTGTGCTAACATCATGTACAGATTGTAAAGTGCGTTTCCTGTCTTCCTTCCACAGGTGCTGAGTTAGGCGTGGCTGAATGCAGCAGGGAACCTGATGTCACTGCCACTAATAGTGGAGATGATGAGACATGTATTGTGGCACAGGAAGGTCTGACAGGGTCTGTCGTTGGTCCACCAATCGACAGTACACAGCAGTCAACCCCATCTATGCGCGCATTCATACTGCCACTACATCCCTCGTCACCAATGGCTGTAGCTGAGGGACAGCATACAGTTGGCATTGACCAGGAGAGTGTGGTACCTATGGCACGTGCATCCCCTCACAGCAGCCATAGCCGGATTACTGGAACGGTACCACATAGGCGGATGTCCAGGGGTTCTCGGGGGAACACAACTGGTCGTACTGCCCCTGGCAGTATGTTCCAGGCTGTAATGCAGGCACAGGCACGTATGGAATGGTACACCTGACAGGGACTAAGGGCGCAGAGGGCCCATTACACTGCTATCAATGACAGCACCCGTGACCTTGCCAGTGCCATCTGAAATTACACCGAGGTCATTAATAGCCATTTGAGGGAGACATTAGATGTCCTCCACAATGTGTTAGCAATGAGCCAGGACTGTGCAGGAAGGATAAGAAGCCGACGCAGAGGCATGCCAGCAACAGCATCAGCTGGCAGTCGTTGCAGACAGACCACGGATCACAGCCACTCCTGTAGTGGCAGTATCAGCCCCAGCAATGCTGGGGCTGGCCTGTCCATTGACCGTCCTACTAGACCACATGCACGTGGCACTGGCCAGTCCCAGCAGGGACATGGGTCCAGTCATCATACCTCTGCCTCTGCTGATAGCACCCAGTCAAGGTTGGTACCTGATACTGCCCATAGCACCCCTGCTAGGCACAGGTACTGTGTCCGTGGCCAGAGACAGTGATCTGTACGGCCTAGCAGGTACAGCCTGTGGCTGTCCCACAACTGCCCGTATATGGCAACCACATGTTGGAGTTGTGTGCATGGAGACACACACACATTTACCATACAACAAGGGCTCACACACACACACACACACACACACACACACACACACACACACACACACACACACACACACACACACACACACATTACATCAACATTGGCCCATGCAGTACTGTTGTCCCTCACACACACACACACACACACACACACACACACACACACACACACACACACACATGCCGATTGGATGGGTCAATGTCGGGCTCTGGCAAACCTACAACACACCCTGTGCATATGATGACACCTGTGCCACCTCCTGTCATCTGTGACATTGATGCAGGAATAGACTAACATGGTTCTGATGCACAGGGTGACATAGCAGTGTAGCAATAGTAGCAAGTTGCCAACAGGAAGGTGTACTGATATCCTTGTAGGTATATCTGAGCAGGCATTATGCATCACAGCTCTGATAGTCATTGTAGCATTGTTTGCACTAGTGTTAGGTCTGAGTATGTATTGTCCACCCATGTGCCACTTGGCTGAAGTGTACAGTGTTGCCAGCTTATGTTAGTGAGTGGACAGTATGTGTGTGATGTGTGCATTACAAATTAGCAGGTGTACATCTGTGAACATGGTGTGTGCGCACTGTCTGCATGTACGTGCATAGTGGACACATGGGATGTGTGACATACCCTGTTCTACACACTGTTAACATCTCATGGTATCTTTTGATGGCCAGTATGCATTTCTACTACAGATTTGTACTAACATGGGTGCACATGTGTGTATGACATGGGTTGGCACTATGCTGTGGGTGATACCGTTGATATCTGTCAATGATCTGCAGTCTGGCAGTATACACCACCTCAACAGCATGACTATAACCAATCATTAGATGATGTCCTGACAAATGACTCACAGTTGTAGGGAACTCAGTAACAGTTGGATCCTTCCAGTACTATACTATAACAGTAACCAGTGGTATTGACTGCCACACGTTCCTGGGACCACACCTGTGTGGCATATAGCCCTCTTAGGTACATGCAAACATACTAGGGATATGTCCATCCACATCTGGAAATGCATGCATTGGAATACACTGCATTCCCCGGATGGGATGCATATCTTACACAAGGGTATCATACAGACAGATACCTGTTGTCCAATACATGCTGTATAGCAGTACTCTGTCTATGGCATAGTCATCAACATTTACTATACATACTATCCCGACAGTACCACATAGGTGGTAGTGATGAACATGTATGTTGGGTACCAATGTGTACAGACACATGTTATGTCATATTTCCCTTGGTATCCACATATCCATAGGTATTGTGGGGTCCCTTGGTGTTTCACATAACGCATTAGGGGCCTGCATGCATATCCACAGGGCTGGTGCACACCTATAATGACTGTCCATTATTGCCAGTCGTTGTTGTGTATGAACATGTCTGACATATACCCCAGCAATTACCCTCACTCACAGTACTCAATAGTACGTGTCATGGGTGTATGTGACAGGGATGTCCTTGGCCACGGATCACTACATTGGCCGGTCTTGACACATACATACATATGTGACCTATGATCTGAGAAGCAGCGGCACAATCTGTTGAAGGTTACAAATGTATTCATGTAGTATGCAGGCTTCACACCTATGTACTGATTGAGGTCACATGTACACAAATCTGTTTGACACGCAGATACCCAATGTGTGCAATGCACATACTGTTTGAAACATATGTCATACCATAGTAAAAGCAAAACCCACACTGCATTGACCAACTCTGGCACACACACACACACACACACACACACACACACACACACACACACACACACTCAGCGTTCGCAGGACTCAAACCCCTATCTGACTATGTTATGACACTAGTGAGATATGCATTAACATGGTGCACTATTTGCTTTACTGGGAGCATTAATTTCCAAAGTTCTATTTGTAGGATGCTGACATCATCACACTTGGCAAAGAGGTATTCACCACTCCTAATGTGTTTCCACAGTCTCCAAAAAGGCCACTCCTCTCAAAGGCAATCTCACACATTCACAGGATTCAAACCCCTACCTAACTATGTTATACTAGTGAGATACGCATTAACACGACACACTATTTGCTTTACTGTGAGCACTCATTTCCAAAGCTCTATTTGTAGGATGCTGACATCATCACACTTGGCAAAGAGGTATTCACCACTCATAATGTGTTTCCACAGTCTCCAAAAAGGCCACTCCTCTCAAAGCCAATCTCACACACACACACACACACACACACTCAGCAACTGCAGGATTCAAACACCTACCTAACTATGTTATGATACTAGTGAGATACGCATTAACATGACATGCTATATGCTTTACTGTGTGGTTTCTATTCACATGCTATATTTGTAGGTTGCTGACACCATCAAACTGGACATGGTAATGTGTGTGCACTTAGTGTTATGCGATCCCAGGAATGAACCTTGTGGGTCAGCAGGTGTGAACATCTTGAACAGGAATACACAATTCATACCTGGTGCGATCTATCTGTGGACAAATTACCATTCCTTTGTATGACAATACATATTCATGCACGGATTGTAGGTTTTGTGAATACAACATGCGTCTGTGATGTTGGTAAAGGGCTATTCAAAGTCTATATGGGACCTGTGTTGCTCCTGTCAGTGATGTATGTTCTGGGTGGCTGCCTTGCAAGATATCTAGCAGGTTTGGGGAACATGATGTGCTCATTAACATACCACAGACGTTTGGGTTGTGTGTTTGTCGGTTTACAATATCTCTGTTCCTGACTGCAATCACGATGGACTCCATGGACTAGCATTTCGGACTTCGTAGGCTTATAGGAATATAGTTCCCATGGTGTGTTGTGCACCAACACTTGTGGGGTGTGCCACATGTTGCTGTAACACATTCAATGGTGTAAGATCCTGTAGAGAGTGTGAGGCTCAACAGACTGTTCGGGTGCAGTGTCTGTTTGTCCTGTCGTTCACTTATGACACATATGGGGAAACAATGTTATCCACATGATGGGATTCATTTGGCATTGGGAGGACCAGTCTACACATTCTACATGTGATATCTCTTGGTATGATGTTAGGGCCTTTGGTCACTGGGAGGTGGGTATGTATGTATGGGCCTGTCTGACAGGATGTTGACATTGGCAGTCAGGTACAGTTGACCCTGACTCAGGACATATATGACTGTACATCAATATTTCTGACATAGCTGAAGGAGGTGTGATGTTTCTGTCTGTTCTCCTTTGAAGATTATCTTTCCACAGCAACAACAAACCTGAACACTAAAACCCTGTTATACTCTTTTACACACTTGACACACTACTGATCCTTTGTGATCAGTCGACAGCGTATGTCATCATCATATCCTGGCATGTCCAAAGGTCGGTTTCGTGTGTACTCTCCAGTCCAGCTGGTGCATATTGGAATTGTGACGCATTGTTACAACTGCCTTATGTACACAGGTAACACTGTCCTCCTACCAACAAACTCAGATATATGTGAGAGGTGCAACTGTATACACAGACAGGAGGCTGAGCTCTCCCAAGCCATGACTGGCACAGTCTATCGGGTGGTGACGGTAACCACACACACCACAAATACAGTCACACATGCACCTATGACAACAGCAAACCATATACATTGACACACAATGACATACTTGGAGCATCTAAATATACTCTGCCTAAGCAGCTGAGACATCCAAAGCAGACACACAAACAACTGCTAACACACAACCATATACACATATCACATAGTTCACAAAGTCATTGTGCCACATAGTCACTGCCCTTAGGCCTACACAACACACCTCATACACTTGTATTAGGTGACTGTAATTGTCGGTCACATTGACATCCCACTCACCAGGCTGAACAAGGTGAAGGTCACTTTGTGCTGTGTGTTGGGTGCCAGATATGCCACATGACACATGCACTGTTGTCAGTCCACTGCAAGTACAAATATGGCTCCATCACTGACCATTCTGTTGTTTAAACCCTCAGATGTTCCTCCCTGGACTACATGACATGAGACATAGAGGAGCTCTCTGATCATGTAGCCCAGGACAGTATGACCCTGACCTTGTGTAGCATCTTACCCTCACCAAGTACTATGTCACAGTATACAGATGACATGATCACTTTTAACAGTTGCCTAACATATTGTTGTCATTCACAGGGGATCCAGTGTCTGTCAGCCTGGGATTACATGCTCAACATGCCATGTACATTCGCTATGGATGCCATGCACCTGTCACCCCTAGGCTTTCACAGACTGCCTTAGGCTCTTAACACACACATAGTGGCTGTTTGAAGTGAGGGTCAGAAGACATAACCATAGCCATAGATGTTACAGGGTACAGGAAACAGAGAGTGATGGTGCTCAACAACTGATGTCTAACCCTCAGAATGCATGCACTCAGGACTCACATCAGTATGGAATCTGTCAATATATGTGCAGTAACAAACACCTGGTTCAGGCTCACAAAATCCCAGCAGCACTAACAGGTTTTGCATCATACCATGGTTTTCAGACGCAAGACTCGGACCGGACAACAACAATAGGGGGGTATCCATATACATCATTCATACACACACCTCCAGGTTGGTAGCAGTACACAAAACATTGGGGAACGTACATGTGCAACTGAGAGTGGGCAAAACTGCATTTCAGTTTGTAGACTGTTACAGACCACACTCCCAAACTTGGGCACAACAGTCATTATTCCTAGGAACACTGGGGAATGTGAAGGTCTCATCAAACACCATTATATTGTGTGACTTCAAATACACAAACATTGACTGGGTATACTACTCAAGCACTGACACCCTCGCATAACAGTTGCTAGAATTGTTACACTCAAATGCTATGGCAGACCTGGTCACCACACCCACAGGGGGTTAAACATGTGGGACCTGATCATCACCCACATGGGGACTCTATGTTCCACAACAGAGGTATACCTGTAATTGTTAAGGTTGGAACATACATTCATCTCACTAGACATACATATCCCATACACACACACACATCCTATGTGATCTCAGTGACATACTTCTCATGAGCAAACGTCACACTTGTACAAACTGAGGTGGTATCCCTCAATGACCCTGGGACAGTGTTAATTATGGTTCAGACCACTTCGTACTTTACAAGCACATTCTATGGACTACTACTGGAATGCATGGATCATGCTATTCCAGATAACTACAAGACTCACTCCTCCAAAAGGCAGGGGACCTGCCTACTGGACCACGGCCATTACTGAGCTATACAGGGACAGGAGGAGGCTACTACATTATAGAGCACAATCACAATCACAATCAGGAAGGCATATCTGATCAGTACTATGGTATAGCTACGATCACTTGTTGATTCATCTAAGGCCCACTTCTAACTGACACTTGCAACAGACACTATGGACAATCACAAGGCCTTATTTAGTTATGTCAGGGACCTGGGTGGGAACTCACAGATATGCTGTGAGTTACTGCATAATTACAAATGATACAGTGAACCCACTGACATTGCGAACATCCTGGGCAACAGGTTCAGGGGGAATGTTTCCCCACCATCCCCCCTGCAGTGCACATGTCCATCACAACAGGGTGTAGCCTCCCTGACATCACAGATGAACATGTGTGTACTGTCCTCTCCATAGCAGACAATACAGCATCAGTGGGACCAGATGGTGTCCTAGACTGTGGCATACACGAGATTCATGACAAACTTCACACTCACATTATGTCACTGTTCAATATCACGGTTACTACAGGATGTGTACCCATGGAATGGCGTACAGCTATGGTGTAACTGCTCCACAGTGCTGGTGCCACAAGGGACCCTGGACATTATCCCAATATATGCCTAACTATCCTGGTCTGCTATGCTATGAAGTGTATCATCATGGAACACATACACATACACATTGTGAACCTACAGACACTGGATCCTACACAGTTTGGTGTTGCTGTGGGCATATCTTGCCTCTTGCAGATGTTTGATGTCTTTAAACAGTTAACAGGTCCATAGACGTACACAGGCTTATCCACACAGCCTACCTGGAGCTCGCACACCACTTCTACACAATACCGCACTTGGCCTTTACACATTAGATCACCGGATTCAATATTTACACATATGTCACAAGATGGATTGCTAACTGGATCATGGATAGCACACACATGGTCAGTATTGCAGGTGCCATGTCTGACTATACACCAGTTACACGTGGCATCCCACAGGGCTCAGTCCTGGGACCTCTCTTGTTCTGCATATATTTCTGATACATACTGGCTAACACAGGAGTAATATGGATGACCATGTTTGCAGATGACTGCAAACTGTGTGCCATAATTGACTCCACAGCTGGCACAAGCATCCTCAGAAAGGGTCTCACAGAGATGGATGACTGGTGCCAGAGCCATGGCCTACAGCTACCTTCCTTTAGATGCATAGTCATCACCTTTGGTAGTAACATTGTGCACACACATTACCACATAGGTGATGATACATCACGTACAGTGTGTGTGATTTGTGATTTGGGGACATGAATACTTAGTACTCTCACCTTTGACATTCACATTGCCAATGCTGTTGGACACACCTTCTATTTAGCCAACCTTATCCCATACGGTTTTACATCCAAATCAGGTGGGGTCATTGTGACCCTATAGTCATCAGGCACATGCTTGGATACAATGCCCCATTTCAGATGTACCTTATCCAACACCTGCAGCAACTGGAATGTACACAGATTTACATAACCAAGTGGATCTAGGGACTCACACAGATGGTATGCACAGTTTGGCTATGGTGACCCCAGCTCTCCTCAGTTGCTTACTGCCTACTTGGATGCAGTCTGTGCCTTTTGTATGTGAGCAATGATGTTAATAGGACATGCTGGAGGGGCATATTACCATCACAGAGGCTCCACTCACTCAGTAATGTGATCACAGTCCCACATATGCACAGACCCATGCTGACCACCTACAGGTGACATCTTCACAGGTGGATGGGTGATCGTATGTTTAGCCCTGGGATATGTTATGGGTCCTTGCTAGACAGAGGCAGAATGAAATGAACATATGTGAGATATCTTGTGTGACCTACTATTAATATGCACAGTCTACTGATCTAGCATGGTTGCAGAATACAAACACACTGTGGCTAGGCTTCTACATACCCTAGGGCAGATAGCCTAGTGTCAACCTCTGAACTTATGCTAATGTTCAGGATGCACATTGTTCAGTGATGGTACTGATTGCAGGTTTTGTTTCTTCTTTGCTTTACCACTTCCTATGAACAACATAGGTTTCTGCATAACATATTTGATTGTGACAGGATTTCACTATATTATATTGTGTCTGTTGTCATATCACTGTGTGCACATGGTGGATTGGTGAATAGTGCGAGGTTCTTGGGTTGACACATGCAAGTGAGGGATATGTGTGGCCCACTACTGTACTCAAACTTGCCCTAAGTGTGTGAGCATGCCCAGTTCAGACTTTCAGTGTTTTGTTGACTGACATTTGTCTCATAGTTTCAAGTGTGTGAGCATGCCCAGTGTGACCTTGCAGTATGTTGCTGTCTGAGGTCCACTACGTTTATTGATGTGTGTGAACATTACCAATATTAACATTTATACTATATGTGTGTTGAATATCAGGTTCTATTATTACTGCAGGCCTCACCTTTGTGTCTTAACTCAGCAGGGATTATGCTATACCTGCAAGGTTTTCATGAGATACTTAGCATTGACTTATCAACATTTTTCATACAAGCTGACCATTGACATACTGTCATGGTTTAGGGGTTCTGTACTCTGACTATAGTGCACTGTAAACTGGGTTCGAGGACTGTCACTGCTTCATATTTTCATACATGCCAGAACAGACTGCTTCAAGAAAAGTGAAGCAAATATGAACTTGTTAACCTGCTTTTGATGAACTATACCCACATTTGACCAGACTTACATAACATTGCTGGACAGTGCACAATATTGCTGAACATTGCCTGTAGTTGTGCTACTTAGTGTGTGCAATTTTGTTTACATATACTAAATAGTGGTGAGAGCTGTTAAGCAGTGCTTTATATTGCTTAACACATAGCAATCATGCCTCAGGTGGTGCTGCAGGGCTGCCTATGTCAGATGCACATTTTACACTCCCTATACATGTTTGTTAACAGGTAGTGTCAAGTTAGGCATTGCTTTTACTATATATGCGAGTCGGAGAGAGGTACCATTTCCAGGGTTCCTACTGAGCCAGTGTATATGCTATGTGTTGCCTCTTTGTCAAGGCCAAAGCATATTGGGCACACCTCCTTCTGCCTACTGAGGCAGACTCAGGTTGTTCCTCCTCCGAGTCATGCTCTGCCTGTGATGGCCTTGGCAATGGTGGTGGGCTGTTGTGTCTGGCCCTATGCTGCTCCTGCTGCAGCTGTTTTTGCAGGATCATATTGTGTAGCATAGCACATACCATGACTATTTGGGTACATGTAGTTGGTGAGTACTTCAAGGCTTCACCAGATGTGTCCAGGCACCGGAACCATGACTTGAGCAGCCCAAACACATGCTCGATTACATTTCGTGTTTGTGCATGTGCCTCATTATGGCATTCCTGTTCAGGTGTGTGTGCATTTCTGATGGGTGTCATCAGCCACAGCTCGAGTGCATATCCAGCATCCCCCACTGGGTGACCATGAGGGATGTCCCCATTGGCAAATGTCTGGTACAGCTGTGTCAAATGCCAGATATGGGAGTCATGGTATCTTCCAGAGCAGCCAGCACACACATTCATTAATATGCCCTGGGCATCACACACGACCTGGCAGTTGATGCAGGGGTAACCCTTGCGGTTATAGTAGACCCTACCCTGCTCACCGGCTGGTGCTTTGATGCGAATGTGCGTGCAGTCTATTGCACGCACTACCTCTGGGTATTCTGCTATTTGCTGGAAGAGACGCATATTGCTGGACAATACCTCACGGGAATTGGGGAAATATACATGATCACCGACATGTGCTGCCATGGCATTCAGGAACTGGTGCTGTACCTTAGATGCTGATGCCTGTGAAATCCCCATCATATCGCCAGTTGGTTTCTGGAAGGTACCTGTTGCTAATATTCTTAGGCCAACACATACCTTGGTTTCCACTGGGATGGGTTCCCCTCTGTTGGTTCTGTGTGTGAGGCATGACCTGCACAGCTCAACAATTTGCTGCATGAGGTCTCTGTCCACTCTATAGTGCTCCACTATCTCCAGCTCATGTAGCCCCTGGTAGGTTACCTTAGGCCTGTACAATCTTCTCCATCTCCTCACTGTGGGTTGCTCAGCAGCATTTGCATTGTCACCACCCTCAGCATGTTGCATATGTCGCCTTATGACAGCAATGGCAGCCCCTAACATTTCTTTGTCTCAGTAAAGCTTTTTCAGTTTTCACTTCTATTAGCTTACTGCAGTGTTGCAGTGTGTCTGTGAAAAAACATACTGGAATGGTTTTTGCTGAGTTTTAAGTGCTGGGCTGGGCTGGGCTAGTGTCCTGCCTGTGTAATTGCCTGATTATGATTGTTTTCACCTGCTAGCTCTGCTAGTACTCCCTGGTTAACTTCCTACTATTTGTTGTGCTTCCTTTTCCCTTTCTGTTTCCTCAGGGGGCAGCACCACGCAAACACGCGCACACCAGCTCACACGCACTCACACATGCTTACACGGACTAAATCTTGCTTATTCTTGTTAAAACACATGCACACCGGTGCAAACGCACTTACAACTGTTTACACAGCCTTATATATGCTTACTCAAGCCTACACGTGCACACACATGCTGACACGTGCGCACACTGTCTTACTTGGGTTTACTGGCGCGCACACACGCGCATGCACGCTCAGCAAGAAATGTTGGTGTTATCCACAGCATACACCTTCAATTTCTTGACTTTACCTGGCCTACCTGTTGACACCCCTCTTTCACTATTATGTAAATGTAAGCTGACACATGTCACTCTTCTCCAATGAGCTGCACTCTTTTCATACATACTCCCTTGTGATGTCACCTATCTTCTACTTTGTAACTCCCCTTATCTTACTCCTACACTCCACTGACTGTGCTCATTTGCTATGTAAACTTGCGATTCACTATCATAACTCTCATTTGCATAGGATTGCCTACTAATGCTTAGTTACATCTCTTAGACTGAGCTTCCCCCCTTAGCAACCTCTACTCGGTGGCCATGTTGTCTTCAGCCTGCCATTCCCTTGCACTGTAAATTCATTTTAGCTATGAAATCCACATTTGTGGATCTTAATTATTAACTTTCTGCTTTTTAGGGTGCAATGTGTTTGCGCGGTGCTGCGCTACTGTTAAACCCCGGAAATCTGGATTAAAAAAAAAGTTATTTTATTTTTAATTTGCATCACTTCCCATTGCCAATGGCCGTATTTTTGGCCATTGGCATGCTTCCTCCTGTGAATGCATCCTTTTTTTCCAGCTGACACGGCTCCGTTTTGCTATTTGCAGAACCGTACTCAGTTATCAACTGAGTACATTTCTGCAAATAACACTACTCCTACTCGGGACAGGCTCGGGTTTCCTGGATCGCAATTTTACCTCATTTGCATGGCTTTCGCCTGCAATTGAGGTAATTTGCATATCCCAGCCCTGTCCGTGTAGGACTAGTTTTGAGATCTCAGTTGCATGCCCCTGCCGGCTGTTCCTGGATCGCTCGGCAGACATGTTGGCTTGCTGGAGTCTTACTCTACTCTTAGACTCTGTGCAAGCCTTCATGAATCTGGCCCAGAGTGTCATGGGCTTTTTATATCAAAAAGTATGTTAGTTGACATAAATGCATTTTTTTGTCTTGACAATCCTGATTTACTCTTGAAAAGTTCATACATTTGATTGTCTTCTTCAGTGGTCTTCCATATCTAGAATATGTGATAGGCCTGCTCTCTTTGGACACCTTGCCATTATTTTGGACCAATTCTTGCTGGGCTATGGCTCTGTTTATAGATGTAGATTGAGAAGACACTCTCTAAAACTCAACTTTCACAGTTTTCATAGTAAGATTATCTCTGATATAATGATTGAAACAATTCTGTTTGCTGTTCTTTCTTGAGTATTAATCCATTTGTCTGATACAAATGTCTACAATTCCTTCTAAATTGCTTTCCATCTTCCACATGAATAACACAGGAACATGGTTCTGCTGCTTTGCCAACTACTTCAGCTTCAGACTACAAAGCTTCCCAAGATTTTAATTTGTTCTTTATGTGATTTTAATTCTCATTCTGGGTCAAATGTAGAAGACTTCATTTTTACTTAATTTTCATCTTATCTCTTTCCAGTATTTCTTTTCCTTTGCATTGATTCTCAGGCTGAAGTAGATAACCTGCTTTTTAACAATTTCTTCATGAACTAAGCAGATAAGAGATAGGTCCTGCAACTGAATACTTCTATGTTCCAAAAGTGATAAATGACAAACGTCATAGCTTTTGCCACTGCATTTTATTTGGAAAAAAATCATTGCCTTGGTAACTCTCTCTATTTGCCATTCAGTTGTGAATAATATGGGGTGGTTGATATATATATATATATATATATATATATATATATATATCTAAATTCCAGTGCAAGTACAAATCTTCTACATTTCTGATTTTTGTTTTATGCATCATTATCAGATATAACATAATCAAGCATCCCATATCTTGAGAATTTAAATCATAATGCACCAGGCGCACTTCTACTTTTTTCTGTTATTCTGATTATTTTATGGAACTTGAAACAATAGTCTACATAAATAATTATGCAACTTTCCAAAAATTCAAAAAACTCTACCCACTCAGCTCCATGGATGTGCTAGTAATGTGTATACTGTAATTTCTTCCCTTGGATTATTATCATATGACTTGCATATGGCACAGCTCGGCATGGATTGCTTTAAGTCAACATTCCTGGCTAATACTTCACCTCTTTTGCTCTATTTTTTCTCTTTACTTGATCCTTATATTCTCTTAATGTCTATCTTCCCAGTTAATTGTAAAATATTATTCTGTCTGCTTTGAACATTAAGCCTTAGAGACCCTTTATTTCTTGAAAAGAAAAAAAAAAATGAATTTCTTTCATTGTGGATGAATTTTGCTTAGGGCAACATCTCACTATAAGATATTTCATTAAATACACTCTAAACAGTATTAGAATACCCCTTTATTATTTTAAACCTTTCCCTTTGCTATTGGCAATTGAGAAATTAACCAAAGAATACAATTCTGCTTGTTTAACAGCTTGTCATGCTCCTTTTGTAAATAAACTCTACATAAGGGATTTTTTAAATGTTAGATCATACTTCTGAATAATACGATTTCCTATCACAGACTAAAACAGAAATGCTCACATCCTTTCTCTGGCACATAGATTCTTTTCTATCTCATCATATCTCTTTTATGCTTCTTTAAATGATCTTAACTCTTAGGCAACTGGTGTATTATCTTGTATTATTACTGCTTCTACTTCATTCAGACTGACATCAGCATATACCACAACTGGTTTATTTATATCAAATGATTTTAACAATGGTGCTTCTGTAACTAGCTTCTTGTGCATTTTGCAATTTTTTTCTTCTTCTTTTTCTTGTTCAAAGCTCCATTCCCAGACTATGCCTTTCTCTAACAGCTTTCTAAAATATATAATCACCTCAACTATATTAGGTACAACATTTCTAACATAGTGTACTAGTAAATATACACTTCTGTAATCCCTACTTAGTACTTGTCGTCTGGTTTTGGCATTTCCATAACTCCTGTAACATCTTCTATATTAGGTTTCCATTCTTCTGACAAGAATATGACCCATGTATTTCAGAGCTGTTATTCTGATTTTGAATTTTGCCCTTGTTTAAGAAGACATTATTTCTATTAAGCAAATTTAAATCTCTTGTCATGTTCCTGTTGTATCAGATGACCAGTTATATATGTACATCACCTCATACACCTTCCATAGCAGCTCTTCAGAATATCTCTGTTGCAGATGAAATATTAAAGAGAAGTCTAATGAATCTCTACCTTCATAACAGGTTATTAAATGTATGCAATTTAGAATTTTCTTAATTAAGCTTTTGTGCCAGAATCCTCAAATCACAGAGTACCAAGTTGTATCTAGTACTGAAAATAACATACATTTGGTATCATAAGCAATGGGCAATATTCACTTTATTGAGGTATCAAATATCAATTCAAATATGAATCTTGTTTTGCTTTACAAGAGCGCCCATACTGTTCACTCTTTCTGTTGGTTCTAAATGCTTCTTAAAGGATCCTGTTTTCCATTCGGTCCAGTTTCTTTTTACTTCTACTGCTTTGAACTTCTGGTGCTTTCCTTATAGAATGTATTACTGGAAAAACATCATGATTTATTTACATGTGATTTTGAATGTATACAATAACTCATCTTGTTGCTTTCACTGTGTGAATCAGTCTTCTTGTTCTTAGATGTTTACAAGTCAACTCATTCCAAATCTTGAGTGAATTAATTTCCTTAAATGCTATAATTTAAAACAAGATTGTGCATTTTTATTTTTATATTCATGTATCAGTGTCCTTTGACCCACTGGCTTTACTTGGTGCCATGGGTACATCTGTTCCTTGGATTTTAACACTTCATCTTCTGGCATAGCATAACATTATTCTCTTCTGTCTAGCTTAAATTCAACATTTCACTTATTAATTCTAAACATTATTACCAACAATTTTACTCACCAGTCTTATCACCCTGTTTCTGAGACATTTTAGAATTTCTTTTATCCACTTTTTAACTCCAGTAATATCAGCAAATAACTTCTTGTTTCTGTTCAACTACACATAAATTAATTTGAACATGATTGTATTTCCTTTTAGTCATGTTTGCAAAATGATTCTTTCAACCCCAGCTTCTACAGAACTGATTAAACACTGTACACTCCTTCTCATAGGTTCATAGGTTCATACTAGGCTATCTGCCCTAGGGCATTTATAAGCCTAGCCAGAATGTGTTTGGCTTTCGCCACCCATTTTTAATTTATTTTGCTATGCCCTTTTTCGAGGTTAGTATACTGTGCCTCTGTCTAACAGTAACACAGAAGTGATACCCGGGGTAAACCTACGATCTCCCATCCACTCATCAAGATTTTTCTTGAAGAGAGTCAGTGAGGGACTCTGCCTAACCTGGACTGGGATTTTATTCCAGAGTGAAGGGACCCTCTGGGTTATGAATCTGTCCCTCCAGCATGTCCTATTTATTTCAGTGCTGAGGTTCAAGTCTCTCAAGCGCGTAGCTCGATGGGATTTGGATTTTCTGAGGTGCAGCATGTCCATTAATTCCGGGTTGGACATGGCTTTATACATCAGGCACAGATCGCCCCTGAACAGGCGGTATGCCACTGAGTAGAGCTGGAGTTTCTTTAACCGGGCAGCATATGGCATCTGTTTGAGCCCTTTGATCCTCTTGGTGAGGTACTTTTGGGGTCTTTCCAGTTGCTGCAGGTGTCTGGTAAGGTACATCCCATAAGGGCATTGTACTCAATTATTGGCCTGATGAGGGATGAGTAAAGAGGCACGATGACCTCCCTGATCTAGATGTGAATCCCTTCATGATTAGGTGGGCTATATAAAATGTTTTTCTAACCACTTTGTCCACGTGGTTGTCAAATGAGAGATTGCTATCAACTTGGGTCCCCAGGTCCCTAATTACTTCTTCTGTACTTAATGGATTACCACCTATGTGGTAATTTGTGGGCACTTTGTTTTTGCCAAAGGGGATGACTATACACTTTTTGGCATTTAGCTTGAGGCCATGGCTCTGGCACCAGTTGTCTGTTTCTATGAGGCCCTTTTGGAGGATGCTTGTGTCGGCTGGAGAGTCGATTATGGCACCCAGTTTGCAGTCATCTGCGAACTTGGTCAGCCACAGTCCTTCCGTGTTGGCCTGTACCTCCAAGAAATGTATACTGAACAAGAGAGGTCCCAGGACCGAGCCTAGTGGGACACCACTTGTAACTGGTTTGGAGTCTGACATGGCTCTAGCAATTCTAACCATGTGGGTTCTGTCCTTGAGCCAGTTTGCAATCCATCTAGTGACATTGGGGTTTATATTTAAGCTGGTGAGCTTATCTATAATGCCCGAGTGGGGTATTGTATCGAAGGCTTTTGCGAGGTCCAGGTAGGCTGTGTGGACCACCTTCCCCTCGTCAATGGCCTTGGTGACTGTTTCAAAGAAATCAACCAGGTTTAAGAGGCAAGATCTGCCCTTAACAAAGCCGAACTGGGTAGGATCCAGTGTCTGTAGGTCCTCAATATCTTTATTTATGAGGTCCATGATGATCCTTTCCATAGCTTTGCAGACCAAGCTAGTCAGGCTTATGGGGCGATAGTTTCCAGGATCCGTTGAGGCACCACCTTTATGGAGAGGGACCACTGTTGCTGTACGCCACTCTTTGGGCACATATCCTGTAGTAAGGCTGAGATTGAACAGTAGTTTTATGTTTGGGTTTAGCTCTTCTTGCAGTTCATGTAGGATGCAGCCCGGGACACCGTCTGGTCCCATTGATGCTGTGTTTTTTGCTTTGGAGAGGGCGGCTCTTACCTGAGCATCTGAGATATCAGGGGGCAGCACTCTGCTGGGATAGATATTTGCCCTTTTGGTGGGGGGGGGGGAGTTTGCGCTGAACCTGTCAGCTAGGATGTTGGCAATGTCTGTGGGTTCAGTGTATTTTTTGTCATTTTGGACTAATTCTGAGCATATCTGGGAATTACCACCCAGGTTCGAAACATAACTAAAGAAAGCCTTGTGATTATCCTTAGTGTCCTGTGCAATTTTTCTCTCAAAGCTGGCCTTAGACAATTTTATGAGTGCCCGTAGTTTTTTGCTAATACTGATCAGTGATGCCTTCCCTTTTTGGGATTTTGCTCTATCATTTAGTAGCTTCCTCCTTCTATTGTATAGTTTGTTTATGGCTGGGGTCCACCAGACAGGACGTCTGCCTTTGGAGGATTGGGTCTTGTTTTATTTGGGATCGCATGATCCATGCATTCCTGAAGGCGCTCATAGAATGTGTTTATAAAGGATTCTGCGGTCTGGGCCATATTTTCCACAGGCCCGGGGGCTTTGAAGGATTCCACCTCAGTTTTGAGGAGTGTGAAATTTGCTTTAGAGAAGTTTTTCACTGTGGTTTTCTGGGCAGGGGTTGGGGTCGGGATGTGAATATCCAGTGAGATTAGTTTATGGTTTGATCTTACCAGTGAGGGTCATGCCTTTAGCTATAATTAGTACACGAGGCTTGAATTTCAACACCTACAAATTCATGTGCACCTAGTGGCTCTCTCACTTAATGACATTTTTCTGGGTTATTCTACAGATGATTGAGGTGAAATTCCTTGAGTATTAGCCCAAAATAAAAAAATCGTACTCTGTTTTCCATAGGAAATAATTGCCAGTCTGATTTCTAGGTGTGTGCTGGCAATAATTCATATCTTTTTTTGAGATTTCTTCCTTCTACAAATTGTTGTGGCTGTGGAGTTGGCAAATATAATTTGGGGGATGTGGGAGGCTTTCCCCCACATCAAGGTACATGTAAAAATACTTAAAAGTTGCATTTTTTATCCTTCTGTGTTTTTGGTATTATTTCCCTCTATTTCCAGTCCCCAAGAGTTCTGAAAATTTGTGTTTCATGGCAGAACACCATTAACATTACAGTGCATTCTCATTTTTGCATTTTTATTTGACTCACATTATATCAGGCACTCTTCTACTTATTTAGTTGACTCTTATTATTTTGTACTTGAAAATTCACTCACTCTCCAGTCTCAAGTTTTGCTAAAGTAAGAGATGCAACTCTTAATGTATGTTTGATATCATTTCTTATATTCTGCTTCTTATTAATCATGCAATTCATGAAATTTGCAGCCTTTACCTCTGTAATATAAAAATTTACAAGTACCTTGTGCTCTTGTAAAGAGCAAATGTCAAATAAATAGCAAATTATTTTGAGACTCTCAATAATTCTTGATCACCAAACTGTTGGTTTTGTCTTTCTCCTATTCTTGAAAGGCAGAAGAGTTAAACACCTTCAAGGCATCTCCTCCAGAAGCATTAAGAAATGTGGCATACTGTGGTCTACTATTTCTGTCCCAGTGAAGAATATATTTCTTTTCAAGATCTTAGGCTTTGTGTTTAATGCTTAATTGCCTTGCAGTGAACACATTTCTTTTAGGGTGGCACAGTGGTGCAGAGGTTAACATTGTTGCATCACAGCAAAACGTTCTCTGGTTTGATTCTTGGCTGGGGTGCCTTCTGTGCAGAGCCTGCATGTCATCCCTGTGTTCAACATTCCAAAGACATGCATCTGGAGTTTTTCTCCCCAGGATTCTGTTGAAAATAGGCTCTGTCCTAGTTGGACTTTCCTGGTCAATAAATAAATAACATTCTGTTGGTTGCATCTGGTCCATTTTCTAATGACAAATCTGTACATTTCTTCAGTTCTACAGTTTTGATGCCATGTATCACCTGCATACTGAATATGCAACACAGATACTATAGATATGCTTTCAACTCTTTACTGTGAAGTCTTCTTGAAGTAAGTATATTATATAACATGTACTTACAAATGCTTAACGATATACTGCCCCATATGATCCAGGAATATAAGCAGAGTAGAGAGCTAGCATTTATCCCATGATACACCTCTCTCTTCATCACCACAGTCCTGCACGAAGAATGCAGTGTAGCCATCTAAACCCACCAACTGTTCAGTAAACCATTTTTCTCTAACATCACTCATCAAAGGGACTCTAAGAAACTTAAACTTCTGCATTTGTGATAGGTACTTACTTCCTCACACCTGCAAAACACAACCCAGCTAAGACAGCTATGATTCTGATGGGATAGAACAGGCTTTCATTCCATCCTCCTCACACTCAATACTAAGACATACTCTAATGTACATGAGAGATCAGAAATACTCAAGGGAAAGAGGATATCATCTACTAACAACAAATAAATAACACTTGCATTCTCAAACCAGAAGCTTTACCTTGATATCCTGTCCATGAAAATTGCAAACAGAATGGGTGATGTCATACCCTTGCTTGAGCTCTCTGTCAATTTTGAATGTGTTTAACTTAATATTAAAAATATAGAGAGAATACTTCTCTATAAATTGTACAAAGAAAATGATATAGACCACAGGACTGTATGTTATCGTAAAATGTCCCCCAAGATAATCTAAGCTTTGTGGCTGTATAGCTTGCCTAGGTCCAATAAATAACATGTAGGCTATATTGAGAAACTGACTCAACCCCTACAAGATCTGTGTAAGGATAGTTAATGACAAAGAGTTGGCCCACTGTTGCTCAGCCTGGACAGAATCTCACTGGTCCTCTTGCATCAACGAGATAGCTATTGGATGAAGCCTCCTTTCCAACACTCTGATGTATGCTGTATGCTTTCCTAAAGAGTCTGAGAAGTATAATCACTGTATAACTAAAAGCCCCCATTATTCATCATTTAAGAAAATGGAAATCTTGATCCAAATTTGCCAATCCAGAGGTACTGCTCTTATCCCTGGTTTCTATGTAACATTGAACATGCAGGTTAACCATAGCACCTCAACAGTATCCAAACCCTTCAGTATTTCTCACCAGATCTCATCCAACCCTGAATACCAGACAATGTAAAACTGTTTACTTGCCACAGTGATCTTACCTTCAGAAACAGAGACAAACATGCCAATTGTTTCTGGAACGGTCTTCTCACAACAGGCCACATCCATAGGTTCAGGCATTGTTTTTAGAATGCTCCTACCAATGTGTGAGTGGTCTGCAGTAAAAGCTTGCATTTTTTTGCACATTTGCAGTGAAGAATCTGGGTAATGCCCTACCCAAAGGCACCTGATGGTTTGACAAAAGTCAAAGTCTTTATAGAATCACCAAATGTCTGCCGTACCTAGGCATTCACTTCAGTGACTGCCGTATTTTCTGCCTTTCTAGATTGCCTGTAAACAAAGCAACACAGATTGCAAGAAAAAGTTCTCCTGATAGTTTATAAAAACACCTTTAACAAATATGCTGATTTATTTAATGAGCCAGGATGTATTTGATGTCAATACAGCCTCAGGCTGGCTCTGGCATAGTATCACATATTTATGCTCAATGGAAAACACATGTTGCAATAAAACAGAGGTGATGAAGATCTTAAAAGAATGAAGCAGGTGGGAGTTATTACCAGGCAGACTGAGACTAACAACTGCATAAATTGTATTTCAAGCCTACTGTCTGCCCTGCACTAGCCAATCTAGTCGCACCTTACACACCAAATCAATCCCTACGATAAGAAGATAAAAATCTCTTCGCTATCTCAAAACCCAGAAGAAAACCTGGTCGCTCTCTGTATTCATACTCCATCTCTATACATTGGAATTCACTACCTCTAGCTACCAGGTTTATTCCTGGTCTAACCCATTTCAAAGTCTCTTTAAAAAATCATCTCAAAAATACATGGCTCTGCTCCTGCATAAAGCCTGCCTAATGCTCAGATCTTCCTCTTCTCTCACATTTCATTCCCTCACAGACTGCAAGATCCTAAAGCTCATCTAACTCCTTCTCTGCTTCTATACCATATCCTTAAGCTGCTGCTCAGGCTTTTATTGCTTCTATCCTCCCTAACTCTCTCTCACTATATTGTCTGCATCACTAACTTTCTGGCTGCTATTTCTACATCATGTACGATGAGAGTGACTATTATCGTCTGCAATGTTTTAACTGTATAGAACCGTTTAGATGTTTTGTAATATATTACAACATCTTGTAGTAGTTTGTTCTTTCTACTTATTTTTTGTATCGTATTTCTAATGTAATCTTTATTGTATTGGATTATACCGTATTTGTATTGTACTGTATGTGTAGCTTTGCTCCCAGAGCCTCTGTTGAAAATGGGTTCTGTAGACCCAGTCAGACCTCCCCGGTAAACAAATGTCAAATAAATAAATAAATGTTATATATATCTATATCTATATCTATATCTATATCTATCAAAGATAATATAACACTCAAATGTCAATGTAGTTATTGTTGAATAAAGAAATGTTGACAATGCACTGCACATGTTTGAAGACATGACCTTGGACCACACAAACACTAAACCATGTTTTTGCATGGGGCAAGCCTCCCCTGTGCCACCCCCACACCCTCTTAATTTTGTATCCTAAATCCAAGATCACATAATACCAGGGAAAGGACATATATTCCTCATCCGAGATAATGTAGTGGTTTTGCACATCTGTCAACCATTTGTTTAGTCAGCAAACATGTGTCAGCTAAACAGATATCATTGGTGTGTGTGTGTGTGTGTGTGTGTGTGTGTGTGTGTGTGTGTGTGTGTGTGTGTGTGTGTGTGTGTGTGTGTCCGCGTGTGTGGTTGTGTGTATGTATATATGAGTTTACTAGGAATGATCACAGATGAAATCACATGAAACCCAATGCACCATGTAATCTCACATACGATCATCAAACAATGAATAGTAGAATTATTACAAACAAATTATCACAAATGTAAATAATACATTTACATTTGCAGTCATCACTATCCTAACATAAGAAACAAAATTAAACTTGACCAAACAGTGGGAGTAAAGGGAACACACGGAGATACTGGAACCCTAGCATACAGCCAAGCTTAACTATTCTGAAGATCACAAATGTGGTCCATTTAGTTTCACAAGGAACCTGCCAACTGTTGTTTTGTGCTAAAACATTTCTTTTAAGATTACTTCTTCAGTAGGCTTTTAAATATTTTGGTGTTTACATCAAAGGAGCCATGCTTAGCTGCTATGATTGCAAGAAGGTGTGTTCCTTGCTCACAAGCCCAGTGGGATCTCCCTGTTCAAGATAATAAAATACATAAGGAAATTAAAACATCATCATGTTCTACAAATTGCCAGGATGCAATATATTGAACAAGCATACAATTTTCTGCATCAGCAGAACTCTTACAGCTACAGGTGAGATCAATATTTCATTCGATAAAGCTTTTCAATGTGTATTTAAGCTTTATCTACTTCAGTGCAAAAATTCCCCTCCTGTTTGTTAGTTAAGTTTTTCTTTAGTCACAGCAGGGCTGTCACTTTACAAACCACAATGTGAAAAGGAAATCTAATAATAGAGTACGTGCTGATGACAAAAAAGGTTGACATAAACAAAGAAGTCACCCAGCTAACATCTTGTTACTGGCATTGTAAAGTTCCTGTAAAATGAGTCTAACACTGTTTTTACATTAAAACTGCTGCAGATAAGAATGTGTATAAAATTATGCACCTAAATCAATAGCGTGCATAAGTCTATGTGATTTAAAGTGCAGATACATTTGATTAATCACCAAGCTATCTGCATTATGCAACATTTATCACAACTCTTCCCACATCATCCACTCTATTCACACCAGAAAGAAAAAATAAATTTAATTTATGGTACTCAAAATATACACCTTCCCCCCAAAAAATGTATGCTTAAATGAAACCATGATAAATGAAATTTCATTTATACAATGAAAAAAAGCTCAGAATTAAAGAATGCAAGATAAAATAACACATACATTTCAACAGTGAGAAAGGGCATTACCAGCAAAACAGACAAAAAATTACTTAAAGTAACCAAAAAGTTAGCTAAGCACTAAATTTAATATATTTTAAGATACCTATCATTGCAATACAAAAAATAATACAAAATTTACACAATACAGTTAAAAATGAGATTAAAACATACCTTAGCACTTTTTCTGAAAAAACTTGTCAAACTAGAACAAAGAGCTAATGTGTGGGCATGAATAAGAACTCTTCATACCATGTCAGCTAGTCCACAGATTCATGGTAATGGAAAAAGAACAGGGAATATGAGCAACAAAGATCATATACAATGTACGTGTGTGTGTGTGCATGTGTGTGTGCTTGTGTGAGCGTTTGTGTGCGTGTGCGTGCATGTGCATGCGCGTGTGTGTGCGTGTGTGCCTGTGTGCCTGTGTGCGTGTGTGTGTGTGTGTGCATGCGCAAATATATGGGTTTCTCTAGCTAGCTAAATGTGTGTTTGTATGAATGGGAAAATGGCATGTGAATTTCAGTGAAAGGTTTTATTTTGCAATCAGCAATTATGCTGCACATTAGATCAGTTGAGATGAGTGCAGTTATATTTTGTTTTTGGATTTACCATTTTGCTAGGTAGTCATCAGGAGTTGAGCACTGGTGTTCTGGGTGGTACTGTGTTTTGCATAGGTTGCTTTGTCAAGTGAATTACTACCACTAGAGGTATACCTGTGTGGGTCTACTTCTAATAATTGAAATACCACTTACCCAAATCTCACTAGACTGAGACGATAACACTGAATGTTCACTTAAATGAACTTTCACATCACCGGAATTTTAAACTGGGAATGGAGGCAGCTGGCCAACATTCAACAGCAAGCCCTTTGAAGTATGTCGAACCCACCCAGTTGGGGGGCTTCACACCCCACACCCCCAATATGGAAGGCTGTGCCCCCCCACTCCCCTACTATATATACCAATCACACTATAGTGGGAAAAAGGGCAAATTTACCCATGTTTGCCAAATGCTTCCTTTCCCTCTTTAAAATTCCGGTGATGTGAACATTCGTTCAAGTGACTGTTTGGTGTTGTTGTCTCGATCTAGTGAGATATGGGTAAGTGATATTTTGGAAATTAGAAGTAGAACCACCTGTGCACCAGTATGATTTGTATCATCAGCAAGACTTCTCCTTTCTTCAAGTTGGTGTGACCATAAAATCCATGAAATTGGTATATTTAAGTCTTGAGTTATTTGAGGCACTTCTCCCCACGTGGGGTGCTGAGGTTTGCCCTCCTGCACATAAATTGTGTATGTCCTTTGTTTTACTGCACTTCTGCTCCTTTGTGGTTATGGTATTTGTGGTACTGTTCCAGTTAGCATTCAGACAATTATGTCCATCCATTTGATGTTGTCTCTAGCTGTAGCTCAACTATATATATATATATATATATATATATATATATATATATATATATAAAACACACACACACACACACACACACACACACACACACACACACACACACACACACACACACACACACACACAGACACACACACATATCTGCATATATATTCATTAATAACCAGCATATCTGAATGCTCCATTCTCTGTGCATGCTCCATTCTCTGTGTATGGTCCATTCTCTGTGAATGCTCCATTCTCTGTGAATGCTCCATTCTCAATGCATGCTCTATTCTCTATGTATGCTCCATTCTCTGTGTTGCTCCATTCTCAGTGCATACTCCATTCTCTGTGTTGCTCCATTCTCAGTGCATGCTCCATTCTCAGTGCATGCTCCATTCTCTGTGTATGCTCCATTTTCTGTGTTGCTCCATTCTCAGTGCATGCGCCATTCTCAGTGCATGCTCCATTCTCAGTGCATGCTCCATTGTCAGTGCATGCTCCATTGTCAGTGCATGCTCCATTCTCTGTGTTGCTCCATTCTCTGTGTTGCTCCATTCTCAGTGCATGCTCCATTCTCAGTGCATGCTCCATTCTCTGTATATGTTCCATTTTCTGTGTTGCTCCATTCTCAGTGCATGCTCCATTCTCTATGTATGCTCAATTCTCTATGTATGCTCCATTCTCAGTGCGTGCTCCATTCTCAGTGCAAGCTCCATTCTCAGTGCATGCTCCATTCTCAGTGCATGCTTCATTCTCAGTGCATGCTTCATTCTCTGTGTATGCTCAATTCTCTGTGTTGCTCCATTCTCAGTGCATGCTCCGTTTTCTATGTATGCTCCATTCTCAGTGCATGCTCCATTCTCTGTGTATGCTCCATTCTTAGTGCATGCTCCATTCTCTATGTATGCTCCATTCTCTGTGTTGCTCCATTCTCAGTGCATGCTCCATTCTCAGTGCATGCTCCATTCTCTATGTATGCTCCATTCTCTGTGTTGCTCCATTCTCTGTGTATGCTCCATTCTCTATGTATGCTCAATTCTCTATGTATACTCCATTCTCAGTGCATGCTCCATTCTCAGTGCAAGCTCCATTCTCAGTGCATGCTCCATTCTCAGTGCATGCTTCATTCTTTGTGTATGCTCCATTCTCTGTGTTGCTCCATTCTCAGTGCATGCTCCGTTTTCTATGTATGCTCCATTCTCAGTGCATGCTCCATTCTCTGTGTATGCTCCATTCTCAGTGCATGCTCCATTCTCTATGTATGCTCCATTCTCTGTGTTGCTCCATTCTCAGTGCATGCTCCATTCTCAGTGCATGCTCCATTCTCTATGTATGCTCCATTCTCTATGTATGCTCCATTCACTGTGTATGCTCCATTCTCTATGTATGCTCCATTCTCTATGTATGCTCCATTCTCAGTGCATGCTCCATTCTCTGTGTATGCTACATTCTCTGCGTATGCTCCATTCTCAGTGCATGCTCGATTCTCTATGTATGCTCCATTCTGTGTGCTGCTCCATTCTCTATGTATGCTCCGTTCTATGTGTATGCTCCGTTCTCTATGCATGCTCCATTCTCAGTGCATGTCCCATTCTCTGTGTATGCTCCATTCTCAGTGCATGCTCCATTCTCAGTGCATGCTTCATTCTCTGTGTAAGCTTCATTCTCTGTGTAAGCTTCATTCTCAGTGCATGCTCCATTCTCTGTGTTGCTCCATTCTCAGTGTATGCTCCATTATCAGTGCATGCTCCATTCTCTGTGTATGCTCCATTCTCAGTGCATGCTCCGTTTTCTATGTATGCTCAATTTTCTGTGTGTGCTCCATTCTCAGTGCATGCTCCATTTTCAGTGCAAGCTCCATTCTCAGTGCATGCTCCATTCTCAGTGCATGATTCATTCTCAGTGCATGCTTCATTCTCTGTGTATGCTCCATTCTCTGTGTTGCTCCATTCTCAGTGCATGCTCTGTTTTCTATGTATGCTGCATTCTCAGTGCATGCTCCATTCTCTGTGTATGCTCCATTCTCAGTGCATGCTCGATTCTCTATGTATGCTCTATTCTCTGTTGTTGCTCCATTCTCAGTGTATGCTCCATTCTCAGTGCATGCTCCATTCTCTGTGTATGCTCCATTCTCAGTGCATGCTCCATTCTCAGTGCATGCTCCATTCTCTATGTATGCTCCATTCTCTGTCTTGCTCCCTTCTATGTGTATGCTCCCTTCTATGTGTATGCTCCGTTCTCTATGTATGCTCCATTCTCAGTGCATGCTCCATTCTCAGTGCATGCTCCATTCTCTATGTATGCTCCATTCTCTATGCATGCTCCATTCTCTGTGTTGCTCCATTCTCTATGTATGCTCCATTCTCTGTGTTGCTCCATTCTCTGTGTTGCTCCATTCTCAGTGCATGCTCCATTCTCTGTGTATGCTCCATTCTCAGTGCATGCTCCATTCTCTATGTATGCTCCATTCTCTGTGTTGCTCCATTCTCTTTGTATGCTCCCTTCTATGTGCATGCTCTGTTCTCTATGTATGCTCCATTCTCAGTGCATGCTTCATTCTCTGTGTTGCTCCATTCTCTGTGTATGCTCCATTCTCAGTACATGTTCCATTCTCAGTGCATGCTCCATTCTCAGTGCATGCTCCATTCTCAATGCATGCTCCATTCTCTGTGTTGCTCCATTCTCTGTGTATGCTCCATTCTCAGTGCATGCTCCATTCTCAGTGCATGCTCCATTCTCAGTGCATGCTCCATTCTCTGTGTATGCTCCATTCTCAGTGCATGCTCCATTCTCAGTGCATGCTCCATTCTCAGTGCATGCTCCATTCTCTGTGTAAGCTTCATTCTCAGTGCATGCTCCATTCTCTATGTATGCTCCATTCTTTGTGTTGCTCCATTCTCAGTGCATGCCCCATTCTCTGTGTATGCTCCATTCTCAGTGCATGCTCCATTCTCTGTGTATGCTCCATTCTCAGTGCATGCTCCATTCTCAGTGCATGCTCCATTCCCTGTGTTGTTCTTGCTCTGAGAAATTTGATATCACATCACTGTTTCTTCTGCCATAACACAATATAGAGTATTATTATCTGGTTTCCATTTATAACCACTCTATTATTTTTTCCCAGCCTTCTCCTCCCATCTCCATTTTGTGATGTAAATGGCTGGGTATATCAGCAGGTGTTGGAACTGCATGAAAATAAGGCTTCTGCTGATCCAGACATATAACGAGTTTGAAAAATAATTTTAACAGAAAAAAATGCTCTTGGCAGTTCTACATGCAATAAACTTTAGTTCGCTCCACTGTACTACAACCTAGAGAGAAGAAAATAGTAGGAACATGAGGCTTTGAATCCTATAACCCATCAGCAGCAGCATCCCCCTTTTTTCCCATTTTTCTATGATACCCCAACCCCATATAGAAAAAAGGGAAAAAAGGGGACTGACGATTTGATATCAAACCAATAACTAACATTGTCTTTTTCTTCTTTTTCCTTCAGCTGTTCCTGTTAGGGGTTGCCACAGTGGATCATGTTTCCATTTCTTCCTGTCCTCTGCATCTTGCTCTGTCACACCAACCGCCTGCACTTCCTCTCTCACCACGTCCATAAACCTTATCTTAGGCCTTCCTCTTTTCCTCTTACCTGGCAGCTCCATCCTTAGCATCTTTTTCCCAATATACCCAGCATCCCTCCTCAGCACATGTCCAAACCAACACAATCTCACCTCTCTGGCTTTGTCTCCAAAACGTCCAACCTGAGCTGAACTTCTAATATAATGATTCCTAATCCTGTCCACCCTCGTTACACCCAGTGCAAATCTTAACATCTTTAATTCTACCATGTCCAGCTCTGACTCCTGCCTTTTTGTCAATGCCACTGTCTCCAACCCATATAACATAGCTGGTCTTACTACCCTCTTGTAGACCTTCCGTTTCACTCTTATGGGTACCTGTCTGTCACAAATCACTCCTGACACACTTCACTCACTCTACCCTGCCTGTACTCTCTTCTTCACCTGTCTTACACACACACACACACACACACACACACACACACACACACACACACACACACACACACACACACACACACACACACACACCATTACTCTGAACTGTTGATTGCAAGTATTTAAACTCTTACATCTTTGCCAACTCTACTCCCTGCATCCTCACCATTCCTCTATCCTACCTCTCATTCACATACATATATACTGTCTTAATCCAGATGACCTTCATTCCTCTCCACTCTAGATCATATCTCCATCTCTCCAGGGTCTCCTCAACCTGTTCTCTATTCTCACCACAGATGACAATGTCATCTGTAAATATCATAGTCCACAGGGATGCCTGTCTGAACTCCTCTGTCAACCTGTCCATCACCACTGCAAATAAGAAAGGGCTCAGAGCTGATGCTTTATGTAATCCTACTCCACCTTAAACTCATCAGTCACTCCCATCACAGATCTCACCACTGTCTCACTACCCTCGTACATGTCCTGTACCACTCTTACATACTTCTCTGCCACTCTTGACTTCCTAATACAATACCACAACTCCTCTCTAGGCACCCTGTCATATGCTTTCTCTAAGTCCACAAAGACACAATGCAACTCCTTCTGACCTTCTCTATACTTCTCTATCAACACTCTCAGAGCAAACATCGCATCTGTAGTGCTCTTTCCCGGCATGAAACTATACTGCTAATCACTAATCATCACCACCCTTCTTAACCTAGCTTCCACTACTCTTTCCCATAACTTCAAGTTGTGACTGATCAGTTTTATCCCTCTACAGTTACTACAGCTCTGCACATCACCCTCATTCTTAAAAATCAGTAGCAAAACACTTCTTCTCCACTTGCCAGGCATCCTCTCACTTTCCAAGATTTCATTAAACAATCTGGTTAAAAATTCCACTGCCATTTCTCCTAAACACCTCCATGCTTCCACGGGTATGTCATCTGGACCAACAGCCTTTCCAGTCTTCATCCTATTCACAGCTGTCCTTACTTCCTCCTTGCTAATCTGTTGTACTTCTTGATTCACTATCTGCACATCATCCAACCATCTCTCTCTCTCTTCATTCATCAGCCCCTCAAAGTACTCTTTCCATCTGCTTAACACACTGTCCTCTGACTATAACTAACATAGTACTGCTGCATATACAGCAGTAGATGCACTGCCCCTCTAATGAGCAAACAGCTTTAAAAGCTGTTAGACACATCACTCTATCACATTTTTTTCTTATGTGTCACAGTGCACAGTATATTAAAGCTTTCTGAAAACACTGCAGATGCTGTTCTGTAATATTTGGTTTTAACAGTACTAAAAGGTGATCAGCAAACATTGTTAAGCACATTTCTTATATCAGAATGGTACTAAACAAAGATGTCGTCCTTTCAACTTCAGAGAGTGCAATTACAGTGCTTCATTTGCTACATCAATATAACATACCAACAATGTTACATTTCAAGCTTCAGAATTGTAAACAATACTTTACAAATGTTGTTCTACATTCAATGAGTAGGTTTTGAATGTATGTTTGTGTTATACTATATATTGAAGAGACTTGCATCCCATCATCCCTCTATAAATGCATTTTACTATAAAAGGCTCAAATACATCTTTGAACTTTATGTGGCAATGTCTTCCAAGTATTTTAAGGACTGTTCTGAGATAAGCACTGCATTGTCTTCTGAGAAAAGCCCTGTAGTGACCACCTAGGGATTGTAGATACTTGTCCTGTGTATTGCAGATTTTCAATACACTGGTTTAAGGAATGCTTTGATAGCTAGACCCAATCAAGTAGGAAGAGGCTGCTGTTTAGAAAACTTCATACTTCGATTGCATTTGCCACTCTTTTGCTAGAAATTCTTTAGGAATGAGTCTGTGAATAATGCTGTAATACTGCTTATCTTAACAATTCACTTTCTAGTTAATAGAAAAAGGACAGAAAATGGTTATTGCTTAATAAAAAAAGAATTGCTTTTTATTTTATGAACAAAAACTTTGTAGGTGCAACTAATTCTTCAGGGATACACTTAAACTCCCTTGAGCAAATATTTCTTTTTTGAGGGTACACTTTACATCTGATCTTCAATTCAGATGTGATTATTAGTATTATTATTATTATTATAATTATTATTATCATTTATTTGATTAGAACGGAAGATATAGGCAACAGCCAAATGGTGCAAAGCCACATGCATGTAATGAAATACACAATAGCAAGCATTAGACGCTAGCTAATCATTAAGTCATTCTGTTATTCTGCATGAGTTGGAGTTTGTTAATTTAACCAGTGGCATAGGGCTTGCAAAGCATGCATTGCAGCTTTGATCCTCTCAGTTAGTGCCTTACAAGTGTCATGATATCTGGGAACTTTGTAACATGAACCTACAAAAGTGAAACCAATGACAATCAGTTATTGTGTGTGTGTGTGTGTGTGTGTGTGTGTGTGTGTGTGTGTGTGTGTGCGTGTGTGTGGTGTGCATGTGTGCATGTGTGTGGTGTGAGTGCGCATGTGTGTGCGTCTGTGCGATGTGAGTGTGCGTGTGTGTGTATGCATGTGCTTGTGTGTGTGTGTGTGTGTGCACATGTGTAGTGTGAGTGTGCGTGCGTGTGCATATGTGTGTGTGCGTGTGTGCATGCATGTGCGTGTGTGTGTGTGTGTGTGTGTGTGTATGTGTGTGTGTGCAGTGTGTGTGTGTGTGTGTGTGTGTGTGTGTGTGTGTGTGTGTGTGTGTGTGTGTGTGTGTACAGGGCACTACAATGCGTAGTCAGAAAAGAGGAAGCAGTCATTTAGGCGGCTTGGATATCATGTACATATCATGCTCCTTATGTAACAAACTGAAACTGAAAGTAAATTTATTGCTGTAGTCTGAGAAGGTTATGTGAAAGTGGGTATTTATTAGTAGCTGTTATAATACCCCTAACTCATATAGCGGAAGAGGCATAAATCGTTGCTAATGAGGGACACTTAGTGAGATGATGAAAGCACAGCAGTTGTTGAGGAGGCTTATGCAACACCGACAGGCTTGGAGCATTATTGTTTTAAAGGGTAATGACGATTATCCACAGACTTGCACATCTCAGACTTGGTGCAGTTATGTAAGAAAAGGTATACGCAACACAGAAAAAAAATCTACATTTATGTAGCAATTTACGGTGCTCCCACAACTCTTTTATTCTGGTGTTGTCATCCTTGCCAACAGGACTGAATGAGAAAGGTAAGGGGTGGAGGTAAAAGAAGCACTTGCGGGCAAGGCATGACATGGGCAGTGGGCTCTGTAAAGAATCATTGCTCACGCAGGGGAATATCACAAAGTCTCATTTACACCAAATGCCTCAACAGCCATATGGATTAACCCCTGTGACTCCACATTTTTATGTTAGAAGTGGTCACACTGAAGTCACAGATTTGAGACTAAATAAATGAGGATCAGTTAATGAGTGTTAAATGCAACATAAAAGGCAAACAAATGTGAAATATAATATAAAACCATATACGTTTGAAAGGAAATTTCACTTTACTTATATAAAGACATTTCTGAATGCATGTAGTACAACTCAGCATCACCTGATGCTAACGAACAGTGAACAGGCCTTACTACCCTTTCCATTAGATCTTGCCTTATGTGCTCAATTATCATGTGGCTCCCCTTACAGCAAGATGTGGGGTCTGAATGGAGAGATGATAGGTCAGCAAACAAAGGAGAGTAGTATTGCTGAAACTGAATTCACCCTCAAGTCTTGGTGAGTACCTTCATGAGACAGATCCTGTTTTTCACAAAATCTCACCAAGATGACACTGATACATAGACTGTATTTTATATAGCATATATCATGGACAGAGGTACATCAAAAATAAAAAAAGATAGCGGGGTGCACCAGACCCAAGATAAAAAAGTGCCCAATCCTGGTGCGTGCACTGGTGCCAGGACTGGAAAAAATGACAGAGTAGGATCCTCAAAACACGAAAACATTCCTACAATAGGGCTAGGCCAGGCCCAGGGGGAGGATGCCTCCCCCCCATTAAAGAAAGTAGCAGTCCACAAAAATCAGAAAAACTGATAGGCCAAAGAAGAGGTATAAAGAAGATAGAGTGGACTACTGAGGATAAGAAAAAAATATGTATTGTTACTATTATGCAAAAGGACCAGAATTTACAGACACAAGATATACAAAAATATTAAGAGAGAAATTAGAGGAAAGAAAAATATTTCCACAAGAAAAACTGTCAGAAACTTCGAATACAAATTTGTGTTCATTAACGCAACAGATTTGTGAAAAACATTACGCAAACCAAGAAACTTTGATCTGTTTGGAAAAAGAAGCATCTGAAGAAGTGCAAAAATGTAAACAATAAAACCTAGAGATTTTTGAAAAGTATAAAAAATAAATATGGACAAGGGAACGAAAGAGAGATTTGATATGGTGCAACATTTATGCAAAGTCGAAAGCCAAATTAATCAATACAGAAAAAGGCAGACCGAAAGATATTCAAAGAAAAATACAGGTAAAGCAATCTATCATGGAAAATTTCACAATAAAAAATAATATCACAAAGAGGAAATGTAGAAAAGAAGATTAGTAAAGTAGGAGTTAAAAAAAATGGAAGCTGATGTTATGGAGTGCCTGTGAAGTGAAAGATTTGGTGTATTAAGTCTAACGCACATTACATCACAGCATGATGGAATGCATCCCCAAAGTAAGAAGAAACAGGAAGATCAGGAGACATCTGAAGAAGTATGGACATGGGAAAAAAACAGATTTAATATGGTGTAATATTTATGCAAAGGAGAAAGCAAAATTAATCAATACAAAAAGAGCAGCACCAAATATATTTGAAGAGAAATACAAGCAAAGGAATCCGGACAAGGAAAACTTTACAATACAAAAAATAGGAATACAAAGAAGAAAAGGAGAAAGGAAGATTAGTAATGGAGAAGTTAAAAAAAACAGACACCGACGTTATGGACTACCTGCAAAGTGAAGGATTCAGTGTAGAAAATCTAACTCAGAAAGTGCCACAACAGGATAGAGGAATAGAGATCCAAATTAAGGAGAAACTAGAGGAACAGGAAGCAACTGGGCAGTTGCCATATGAAGATATTTTGGAGCGTTCCACAGGAAACCAGTATAAATGTTCATTTGAAGCTGAACAGCAAGGGAAGGAACAGGAAACTGTGGTAACTCAGACACATTCAATGCTGAGGAGTGAAAGCCCAGTGAGTTCCCATATAACAGAGCAACGAATGACACAGGATGAAACTGAAGAGAATGTGCCACAGGAAGATGCTATAAAACTCTCTACAGAATGCCCACAGGAAATGGATAACAAAACATGTGCCCTTAGTTTTACAAGAAAATAAGAAAATGAGGTAGGAGAAGAGCTGCTTGATTTAATAGAGATAGACATATTATGATCAATGAAACAAATAGATTGCAGAAGGTCAATAAAACCCCAAAAGTCATAAGATTGATGAAACAAATGAACACAGTAATTAGGACTGTCCATAGAGGTCCATGCGATATAAAAGAAGTAAACAGGAAATATTACTGTGCAGCTAAATTAATAACTGATAAAATTCTACCACAAGAACACAGGGTAGAGAGGGAAAGGCAGGAGAGAAACTGAATACCATCATGGAAATATCGAATAGAGAGAACTATAAAGCAATTAAGACAAGAAGTGTCACTGTTAGAAGAGTACAGAAGTGGGAACAGATCAACAAAAATACTAAGAAAGATAGACATGATAAAAGCAATGTGCAATATTATAACGGATCAGGATCTATTTTGCACTATTGCTTGCACTATTGTTTGACTGCTTGCTTTGTACTGTGTCATTTGCCCTTTGCTTAGGTTAATTACCGGCTTGGCAGCTGTAAGCTGCTTTTTGGGATGAGTGGGTCTCTCTTTATGTTGTCGTCAGCTGCATTACTTTAGTCTGCGTATACAGGGCTCGACTGTTGCACTTTGCTGGCCTAGACTGCTCTCCAGATGTCCTATTAAAAGGACGCCAATGAACATATATCGTTGATGGCCTTTATTTCTCTTTCAAGGTGGATGAATGGTCCTGCTAGAGCCTTTAGCTTAATTACTGGCTTAGCAGCTATTTTTCTTTTCCGTTTGTCTCTATAAGGGCACCACATGGCATTTATATTGTTCTGAAAACTGTTTTGAAATCTGTTCAGCACAAGTTATTATACAGCATGAACATATCGTAGTTTAGTCTGTTGAGCACTATATATTGCACTGTTTATAGAGATTTTATAGTATTACTTTATCATTTACCCCTTGATTTCTGCTGCTTATATTTGGCTCTACTGCTGTATAACCCTGTCCTCTCAAACGGACTAGGGTCACTGATAGCATGCTGAACTGCTGAATGAATGTTTTGTTCTATTTAATACAGCCTATATTGCCTAACTTGTATTGTTCATAGCATAATGTCTGTTGCTTTCCATTGTTAATCCCCTAACCCAAATCTTCCTCTACATACTTGCTCCAGCCTCATCTAACCCAAGCCTCTCTCTACTACTGTGCTTTTTACACCCTTCCTTCTTCTCTAAACATCCCTTACCTGCTACCTTTCCCCTCTACATCTGCAATATTAACTAACTCAGTGTTGTCTCCCTCTTTTCTACAGTAATCCATTCCGGGTGCTCCCTCCCTGCTTTAAACGCAAAAGGAATAACTCCGGCCATCTCCTGAAGACACCCTGAATTGGCCAGCTTGCCTGGTACTTAGAAAAATACTACTGAGAAAACCCCCCCAACAAGATTGTGTAAATGTGCATTGCTTAACACTAATTAAATGTAGACTTGATGGACTATCTATAAAGTTAATCTGCCCTCCCGTGTGTGCATTCTAGCAGCCTACCGCAGAACGTTTGGTCTCTCCCCCTCCTGTTATCACTACCCTAGAATATATTTAAACCTAAGACTGGTCCAACTATCTCTGCTGTTTGCTATCTCCTTCTACCATTAGGTGGCATCTACCAATATAAATCCTAGATATTCTTTATAATCCCAACAAGTTTTATTTTTTCATAAACAGTTGGTTATGAGTTAATATCCTTAGACTGTAAATATCTTCTCCCCCTTGCTAAACCACCCTCTGTAAAGGCAGCCTTCTTTTTCTGGCTGGAAATATTTAGCTCATACCTTCCAAGTACAGCCTTTAAACTGCTCTTTGCTGATACTTTTTCTGCCATATTCACCTCTAGTGTTCTTTCCTGCTCCTTTTGCCCTACGGGCTCACTCTGCTCCCCTACCCTGCTCCCAATTTCCACCCACCCCCAGTACTCCTAGCTTTATTCCTACCTTACCCCACCCTCTAAGCCTAATTACCCAATACCAGCTCCCCCCTCATTACTCCTCCCACATATAGCCATCCTTCTTAAACTCTGTAATCTGTTCTCCACCCAATAATTATAGTCCCCTCCTCTTTCCTTAAATCTCTAGAATACCTCCATCACTTTTAAACCCTTTCTTCTTCATAGCCTTCTCTATTTTCCTAACCACTCATGTCACTCTCTCTTTGCTCCAACATGCTCTCAAGTTATCACACCCTCCAGTCCCCCCAGCCTCCTCTTTATGTTCCTACTTCCATTATACTATGCTACCTCATATTCCACCTATGCTTGTCCAATACCACCTACAAAGACAACTACCATACAAACCCACCCCCCCTCACTCTTACTCCCATTTCCACTCTATCCCCTCTTCTCTCATTCAGCCCAACCCTCTGCACCTATTCCACCCTAAACTATTCTCCTCTAAAGTCAAGACACTGTCACCTGCTCCATTCTACAATCTACCAAAATTCATGCCTGGCAGACCAATATGGCTAAAGGATATCTCCTTCAACAACCTAGTCCAAGTTGGTGATATCCAACCTAACCCTGGTCCTACATCCTTTATTAACAACGCTCATCCCTTACCCTCTTCCTCCTATCTTAACACCCTAAAGATTTTTATAATTAATGCACAAAGTCTAAACAAAGTACACCAATTTCAAGCTTGGTTAAGCCATAACCAACCAGATATCTTAGCCATCTCTGAAACCTGGCTCAAGCCCTTTATCTCCGACTCTGAGATTCTGCCCCCAGGATTTCATTGTCTCAGAAATGACCAACTAAATAAAAAAGGTGGAGACACTGCCCTAGTCTACCCCAACCTTCTTACCTTAATCCCCCTACAAATTCCAATTCCTCAATTCCAGAACACCGAACTAACTGCTGGAATTCTAAAACTAAATAAACATAAAAATATCGGCATCATTGCCCTATATATCTCACTTGGTAACAATATCTCTACACTCGAAAATATTCTCCTATGGGGCTCTACTGAAATTAACTATGAAACTTGTATCCTTGGTGATGTGAATATTGACTGGAATAAAATCAATTGCCCCTCTCCCTCCCTATCCATTAACCTCTATAACTTCACTCAAATAACCCTCTCCATCACTCGACCTAACAAAATAAACCCTCCCGGATCCACTATAGATTGGATCCTAGTCTCAGATCCAAATAAAATAACCAGTTATGGCACAATTCCTGATACCTTTAGTGACCACCTCCCAGCCTTCATGCATCGCTCAACTAGTTCCTCCCCACACCAGCATCAGTACATTCAAACTCATAACCTCAGTAGCTTCAACCCAACTACTTTCTGAAATACTGTCAAACAAATGAACTGGCAAATTCTAAACATCCTTCCTCTTGACAAGGCTATAGAATACTTCAACTCTGTCTTCCTTGATACTTGAAACTCACTAGCCCCACTAAGAAATAAAAGGATAAAAACTAAAACTGCTCCTTGGCTATCCAAAGAGATAAAACAAATTATGCACCACAGAGACAAACTACGGAAGCTTTACCAAAACAATAAATTGGACAATACCTTGCTCCAATATAAACAGCTCCGAACCATGCAAAACGACTAATCACCAAAGACAAAAAAATCCTACTATATCAAACTTCAGTCCAATAACAATAGAAAACCCCAAAAATTCTGGAACTCAGTAAACTCACTCCTCAATCCAGGCTCCAAGAATAATCCCTGTCCTGACCCAAGTAAATCTGATCTCGAACTAGGCTCTGAATTTAACTCATTTTTCATAGACACTATTACTACCCTCACCAAGACATTTCCCAATAATAACCCAAATGCTGTACACTCTCCCCCTTCTAACTCACCTCATCTGTTTGAGCTCAAACCCATCTCCACTAACTTTATAAAAAAACTTTTGTCCAAACTTAAACCTTGCTCCAACGCTCCCGACAATATTCCCTTTTCCTTCCTAAAATGTGCTGCTGATGGCATTGCACTTCCAATCGGCATCATTATCAACCGATCCATAAAATAATCATATGTCCCCAAACTCTGGCGCTCAGCTTATATTCTTCCTCTTCATAAAGGAGGCAAAAATACCAGCATCTCAAACTTCCGCCCCATTGCTTTGCTCTCACCAATCTCCAAAATCCTAGAAAAATGCATCCACCTCCAACTTATGCCTTTCCTGACCCAAAACAATCTTCTCACTCCTACTCAGCATGACTTCCGTCCAGGCCACAGCACAATAACCGCTCTACTCTCTTTCCTAGAAACTGTCAATCAAGCCCGAGATTCAGGCCACTTAGTTTCTACTGTTTTACTCAATCTGTCTAAAGCCTTTGATACTGTTTCCCAAAAGCACCTTCTCTGTCATCTCTCAAACCTTAATCTCTCACATAATGCTTCATCCTGATTCTCCAGCTATCTATCAGACAGATCACAGGCAGTCAAATGGAAGAACTCCATCTCTTTTTTCCTACCTACCCCAACTGGCGTACCACAGGGATCCATCCTTGGGCCAATGCTTTTTAACATCTTCATCAATAACTTTCACACTGCTATTCCTGATGCTAAAATCATTCAATATGCAGACGATTCAACCTTAGTCTGCTCTGCCTCAAACCTCTCTGAATTGCTGACTAAAACCCCAACTGCCTTCTCAACAGCTGAAAACTGGATGCGCCAAAACCACCTCTCTCTCATTGCAAATAAATCAAAGATTCTACTATTCCCTCCCACAAAGACCCTCTCCTATAATAAAAACAATTTCAAAGTCTATAGTCAAACCAACTCACCTATAGAAGTAGTTCCCTCTGCCAAACTACTTGGCATTACTGTAGAGGAACACCTCAAGTTTGATATTCATATTCAGCAAAATATTAAGAAAATCCACCAAAAGCTAGGTATGCTGTATAGGAATAATCACTTTCTCTCCAACTCTACCAGGCAATCTCTGGCCTCGACTTATCTTCTTCCTTCCTTATTATACGGAGCCTCTCTCCTAACCAACCTGTCCTCCTCTATCACCTCTAAACTAGAAAACTGCTACAACAAAATCTCTAAATTTGCCTCTAAATCTAAAAATACCACCCATCACTGCCTAACCCTACAATCCCTGAATTGGCTTGAACTCCCAAACTACCTAGATTATCTCCAACTCACTACTGCACATAGACTCATATTTCACCCAACAAAATGTCCCGCTCTAACTAACATCCTTCCCCCTTATACACCCAACAGAGCTGTCAGATCTGAAAATCAGAACTTAATTATTATCCATAAACCTAAACGTCCTGCTGGCCAACTTCTCCTAGCCTTCTCACTAGGCAAAAAATGGAATTCCCTTCCCTCCACACTAAGAACCATACCAAACTCAGAAAACTTCAAAACACAACTATTCAAACACCTATCCGCTAAATGGAAATGTACTTGCCTTCACCCAACCTAATTCAAGGAGGTTCTCGCTCTGGTTCCCAAGCTGGTTATCTTCCTATGAGCCTATCTAAGCTCTCAACAATTTCTATAGCTTCTCTCTAAGCTCTCACCTCCTACAGCTACCCTCACACAGCCCAACCTTGTAAATATTGTAAATAGCATTCTACTGTTGATGTGTGCATGTAAAGCGTATTTACATTTTCTTAAAAGGTTTGTATGTAAACTGTTTCCACACTTAACCCATATCTGTTTTCCTCAAATGAAACTGTGTGATCCCTACCTTCAATCTTAATGAATTTGTTAACTATGCATGATACTGAATGCATTTATGAGTAACTATTCTACATAAAATCTTTAATATTAACTATCATTTGTATCTAAATTGTATAATGCATAATGGAGCTTTTCTCCCTGGGCCTCCACTGAAAATGGGTCAATTCGGCACAGTGGACTTCCCCGGTAATCAAATTGCAAAGAAATAAATAAATAATAAATAAATAATAAACTAAAAATTTCAGCACAGGCAGAAAAACTTAGAACATACACAGATAAATATGAAGGGAAAAGTAGAAAATAGGCAATTTACTGATAACCCCAAGAAGTTCTATAGAGAATTGGGAAACAAGGCAAAAGGAACTGAGGAAACAGATACATTTTAGAAAAATATCTATGAAGATCCTGTGGAACATAACAAAGATGCTAAATGGATAGAAAAAGTAAAAGAAAGAATAAGAAGTTCAAAGGTACAGGATATAAAATGGGATGAGGTAATGGCTAGAGAGGTTGAGGTAAAGTTAAGAAAACCCTCCAATTGGAAAGCCCCGGGCCCAGATGCAGTACCTAACTTCTGGCTAAAAGTATTAACACCTTTGCACGAAGATTTAGCCGTGAGTAAGAACTATTTATATGCACACCCCAAACAGACACCAGCCTGGTTAACAAAAGGAAAAACAATGCTCCTACTTAAGACTAAACATGCAAGTTATCCTAAAAATTATAGGCTAATAACTTACCTTCCGACGATGTATAAACTATATCCTGTAACTGATGCCGACATAGTTTATAATCATTTAGAAGAAAATTCAACCATGGGAATAAAAAAAAAAAAAAAGGTAATAAAAGAAAGTCATATTAAATAAAGGATCATCTGTTGCTAAATAAATCATAATGGAGAGCTGTAAAAAGGGGAAGAATCTAAGTATGGCATGGATTGACAACAAAAAAGCATTTGATAGTATCCCACATTCATGGATAAAAGCGTGCTTAAAAGAATATAAGATGCACTCCACATTGATCAACATCTCAGTGACCAAGAAACAGTGGTAACCACTTTGCAATTAAGCCATGATAAAGGACAAATTATTATTCCAGGGATAAAAGTTAAAATGGGGGATATTCCAGGGTGACTCCCTGTCAACACAGGTGTTCTGTCTTGCCCTTAACCATTTAAGCTGTCTTCTTAAAAGATTAGGCCATGGATATAATCTGGCTCCTAGAAAACAACAAAGTGTAAAGACCTCACACCGTCTCTTTGTTGATTTAAAACTGTATAACTCATCAGATGAGGAACTGAAAGAGCAACTACAAGTAGTCAAAACTTTTTCAGATGATATAAGAATGTAATTTGGTTTTGATAACTGTGCAAAAGCAGCCTTTAAAGCAGGAAAACTGCAGCACCAAGAAAATATTAGCTTGAGACAAGAATGTGACATAAAATAACTTGAGCAGGAGGGCGTAGATAAATATTTGGGAATTGATGAAGGAAAAACAATAAAATATGAACAAATGTGAATAAAACTTAGTAAGGAATATTTTAAGAGACTTAAATTGATCCTGAAAACAGTGTTGACATCTAGGAACAAAATACAAGCTATAAACCAATTTGCTCTTCCTGTCATAACTTACAAAAGCAGCAGTGACCATTGAAATTGCTACAACCAGTGACTATAGTGTCTTATGTACAGAGAGAGACAAAGTCATAAAATACCAGAATTTGCAGGCAGAAATGAGAGCAATGCATTAGAAAGATACCCAGACAGTATCAGTAGTAGTAGTAGGAGCCACAGGTCTTATAAAAAAGACTCTACAATCATATTTAGACGGTCTATATTAGAACACCGAAGTTTCAAAACTTTGAGTGTTCTAATATCGAACCCTAGTCATCGAAAATTTAAAACATCGAACATACAGAACAGTGAATTTTTTCCTAGGGAAAAAAATTTGCTGTTCCAAAACACATGCACACAACACAAGCACACCTAACATACAGCAATCCACACACATACACCTAAACTCTTACACCTAACCCTACAGTAAACTATACATACACCACTAACTATCCACTTACCTTAACCCAAACCCTAACCCTAAGGTCCGTCACTATCGCACAGTCAACTCACCTGCGCCCTAACCCTAACTCACCTAACCCGCCCTAACCCTCACATCCACACAATCGTACACTTACCTGAACCTGACCCGTAACTTTCCACCACAGGGCTGAAAATACCGAAGCAACAGAAATGGACAACCAAATTCTTTCCCTAGGAAAACATTTGGTTTTCTGTTTCTTTGATATTTTCAGCGGGTCGATATTAGAACACTCGAAATTTTGAAACTTCGGTGTTCTAATATAGACCCTATTTAGATATGTTACCAATACATGTAACTCCGTACAAATTGCAGGAGTCATTAATGGGCACATTGTGGGTGCTGCAAAACCACTTCTGGTTGACATCAAAGACTGAAACAATACTTATTTCATGAACTTTAATCGTACCTTGACTTAGGAATGGGGTCCACTCCCGTCATGGTATTAGAAACCCAAAAGACTTGGGGAAATTAAAAGAAGATTCAGCATGATCTGAACAACAGTAATGAACAGGGAGATGATCTTCATTTCAAACAGTTCATTTAAAAGTGCATTAATTACCTATGAGTCCTGTAGCAGTTTGCTAAACTGTAACCCCAAGAGAGCTGAAACAATGTTAGGTGCTATACTGCTTTATTGTTTGTGCAAGAGTTTATGATGGCTACCAATACCAGGGTATTTATTCATTTACTGATATCTGCTGTATCCTATTTGACATCACAGGATAGTGACAACCTGGTCAGTCTGACAGTATATTGCAGAAAAATATATAAAAGTTTTAAATATGAAGTTAATGTACCATTTTGATCAAGCAATGGCAAATGACACCACTGTAACAAAAATCTTTGTATGATAGCTATCACTTAATTTTATCATCCATTATCCATTTAGTATTATTCATTTTAAGTTTTAATAAGAAAGGACGAGACATCTGGTGACATGTTCACTCACATCATCCAATGAATTCCATAATGTCATAGTTAAATATGCAAAATATAGTATTTCCACATTTGTTCACAATACTTTTTCAGAGTGCCAAGCTTGACTGCTATGGATTTTTCACGTATTAACAGACCTAGTGACTATATTTGAGTCTTTATTCAATAACTGTGATTTGCATATCACTTTTCCCCATTACCTTCAATATGACATACGCAAAAATAAAACATGATTGTTTAATTTAACTTTTGCATCATTTTGTCATTTCTCTTTTTGTAAACTTGAGTTTGAGTGGCGGTATCTCATAATCCAATTGAAAGTGGTAGGAATTATCCTCTTAAGGGTGTAAATTTCATGCTAATTAGTTATCCAGGTTTCTGGGTACATATGCGTACTTTCAAAGAGCCTTTGGATTTTCAAAGTCTGCAGGCTGAGAGGTATGTATAGTGACAAAATTGCACCACATTCTTGTCCAGTGCCACATGTATGATACACATTGGGACAAGTTCTTCAGGTTAAATTTAGTTTATTTATAATGAAAAAAAATCAAAGCAAAGCTGATCTTTAATTTAACAGAAAACAGGCATATTTTTGCCTAATATACATATGGTTAGTTAGGTTTCAGCTCTCTGTTTTTAGTCCACTTTTAAAGTCTCAGTGAAACACAGTACACAAGGTTGACTTTGAAGCATTGGTGAAGTTGCCATGCACTCCCAAATATATCCACAGAAAGGCTCTTATTACTCCTTCAGTAGATCCACGTTTTCCATTGACTCTCTTGGAATTTTCCACAAATTATTCTTTTCAGTGTCCTATTCTGCGGTGGTGCAGCAGTAGCATTGTTGCCTCACAGCAAGAGGGTCTCCCATTCAATTCTCGGCTTGGGAATGCCTTCTGTATGGAGTCTGCATGTCCTCCCCGTGGTTGAGTGGGCATTCGAAAGACATGCGTTGAACGGGTGTGCCTTCATTGAAGGTTGGGCGTCGGGCTCGCAACTCGACACCATAAAAACCAACTGCCAATCATTAGCGGACCGGAGTTCCGCTGTGGCGACCCCTAACCGGGAAAAGCCGAAAGACAAACAACAACAACAACATTCTTTTCAGTGTCCTACTGATGTCTCCTGTTTTAGCCTTGAATTTCCTCTCTGTTTGAGGTGAACACAGTGAGCTTCCAGAACTTCTTTTATCAGCCCTTCAGAGCTGATTCATATTAGACTATGCAACTGCTATAATTTGTTGCTTGGACACATCTCCACCTTCTTATGATACTGCATGGTGTACATACAGTGCGTCAAAGGGGAATTTTATAAGTGAATCAGCCACTGTGCTGCTGCAGTAGTAGTAGCAGCAGCACACAGCTCAAAAATTGACCCAAAAAGACCAATGATAACCAGAACTGTTATCCATGCTCCTACAGTTGTCATGATACATACAGATTTTTTTCAAACATGCACTAAGCAGAGCTGGCAGCTGTGCATATACATTAATAATGTTGTATAATAATATAATTACACATGCAATTACTGTAGCCACAGCAGTCTTGAACTCTGCAAATAACATTACTGTCTTTGCTTGAATGTCCTGTGAGAACATTTACCCCAGGACTGCCCCTGTATTATTAATGGACAGAGGTGACTCCTAAATGCTTTATCCCATGCATGGGTCCCTTCAAATTATCTATGGTATGATCCCAGTTATTCTCATTAGGGTTAATATACAATTATCTACCACAGGATGGGTAAGACCAATCAATAACCAGATGAGATAGGTTATTTTGAGCACAGAAAAAGGAACCTGACTAAGTTTTAAATGGCCTGGAAGGGCAGCTAGCCTAGTATTCACCTATGAATCTATGAGCTGGTACACAACTAATATCCTGAAAATCAGGTTACCATGGAAACTGTTCATAAATAATGGCACTAATCTATAGTCAAAATGCAAATGTAATTTCATCCTATGGTTTAAAATATAAAGGAAGCTGGCATTCCAACTCTTGGCAATTAAACAGTAATAAAATACCCCTAGGCTTAGACATGACATATTAGTTCATGAATGCATAATGTGCAGGCATGCAGCACAGTTTATAAGCAAAGCATTAATCCTGAAGCTGGTGTGTGCTATGTATCCACATACTTATACTTTTTTCAAGGATTGCGTTAAGGCCATGCTGTATCATTTACAATGTCATTTTATAGTGGACAGAAAATGGAAACCATGACATAAACAAGTGCAGATTTAGCTGTAATTGTATAAACTGGACATCTGCTATGAGCTACCATAGCATGTTCTTTTTCTTTCATGAGGTTCCTAGTACCATTTATCACAGTACAACAGAGAAATATACAAGTGCAGGATAATAATTTGTGGCATAATGTCAAGCCTTGCAGCACAAATAAATTAAAAGTTCCCAAATTTATGAATAATTTCAAAAACTCTTATTGCTTCAGTATAACGTTACATTATTAATGCTTTCAAACTGTTTAGGGTCCTATGAATCACAAAGGGGAATGTCACGTGTCTGCCAGAAAGAGAAGTAAAACTACTCCTCAGAGTAATATGTCCCCCTCACTTATATTAACAACCAGATAGTGAACAAAGATAAGCAGGACAAATACAAATGACATTACCAATAACATGTTAAATGATGGCCCAAATTATCTATGTATTAATGAATAAATTCATGCATGCACCTTTTACATCTTGTAACTTCTAATTACTATAAGTTGCTTTATTAACCAATTGATTATATAGTGCTTTTTCCTTCTGATTGATATTCAGCTTGCATGTTATATTTTCTTCAGCTTGTTTAATGTGCATTTTTTAGCAATTTTTTCATACTTTTTATTATTCAGTAAAAACTAAATGAAAACTCCATCCAAGCTAGAACTTCCACTGAGTGAACTTTCAAACCTCTTGTATCAGAGGCACATGAGATATATGCAAATGACCCTTATGAACATCCGGTGTTTCAGCTATATGGCGATTCTGAACGCACAAGCAGAGTGTTTGACTAGGCATAACAAACACAGGGCTGTTATACCCAGCTGATGTCCATTACCATTAGGGTGACTGCAAATTATCCCAACTAACAAACTAAAACAGAGTGAGAAGGTCACACAGAAAAAACACTCAGTAAAAACTAAATGTAATGCATACATCCCATGTGCATCTGATACGAGAGGTTTGAGAGGTCACTCATTGGAAGTTCTAGTTTGGCTGGAGTTTTCATTTCGTCAAACACTCTGCTTGTGCTGTGCTGATGAGGTCATAAGGCCGAAATATGCATATCCACAGCTAGTGGGTTTGGCTTTGTTGGCCTGAAATTGTCAATTGAAACGACTTAAAAAGAAATAAGTAATGGGCATTCAGAATCACCATATAGCTGAAACACCTGATGTTTATAAGGGTCATTTGCATATATCCCATGTGCCTCTGATACAAGAGATTTGAGAGGTCACTCAATGGAAGTTCTAGCTTGGCTGGAGTTTTCATTTGGCTTTTACGGATTGTTTTTTCTGTGTGACCTTCTCACTCTTTGTTTTAGTTTGTTAGTTGGGATACTTTTTATTATTGTTAAACTCTGCATACCAGTATGTTCTGCTGACTTGATCATTCATTTTTATACCTTTTCCACCTCAAAAGCATGCCATGGCTCTTTCCTCGTATGTAGTTCATGAATGAATGAAAGAATAAGTAAGTAATTAAGCCCACCAAGTAATAAGAGCACTATGTCTGGACAATTTCCATCAGTTTCTCCTGCCAACCTGGTTGACATGGGCATACTGAGACAGTGTAGCAACTGCCTTATGTTCACTGACAGCTCTCTTCTACTAGCACATAATTCTACTTGAGAGAAATGCATCTACATCAGTAACCTGGAATCCATGCTCTCTCGTGCCACAGTCAGTACTCCTGACAAAGAGGAGATTGCCAGCACAAACACCACACCAATAGCCGCATCACATAGCCAAGCATAACATACAACTACCTATGAGGAGGTCCTCAATAAAAACTTATCTAAACAGCAGAGGCCTCCAAAACATACTCACAAACATTCCACACACAACACCAAACACATCACACATAGCAGACAACTCACCAGTGTCTCACAAATACAGCACAAGCAGAGTTGTAAGGCATAACAACAAACCAATGCAGCCCATAAGGTGTTATAATAAAGAAAACACACTAGTCATTAGTGACTCAATTGCGAGACACACCAATGTCCCTCTCACTAGGCTTGACAAGGAGAAGCTCACGGTCAGTTGTCTGTCAGATGCCAGAATCCAGCACATCATACAAGCATTAAAGTTTCTCCACAATAGGTGCAAGTATGACTTTGTCAGTGTTCATGTTGGTGTAAATGACTTGAGATGTACCTCCCTGGACTATGTGAAGAGAGACATGATTTAGCTCTCAGAGTATGTGTCCCAGATAGGTATGACTCTAGCCCTAAACATTATCCTACCTTCACCAAAAATGATACTCCAATACCAACTAAAAATAAGTGACTCCAACAATTGACTTAGATTCTGGTGTCTTTCCAAGGGGAAAAAATATCTGTCTGCTTGGGATGATATGGTTGACAGGCCTCAGTGCTTTGCCAGAGATGGCATCCACCTGTCTCCCCTGGGATTCTGGATCCTGGCCAAGGCTCTAGACTGCCTCATTGTGCTCTTTTTAGGCTATGTCCCAAAGACAAATCTTCCAACATAAAAGATCTGTCAAAAAGCAAATTGAAGGTTGCACTAGGAGCCTTAACCTGAAAATGCACTCCCTGGAGGTGCTCCTCACACTGGAAGATGCCGATGTCTGTGCGGTCACAGAAACTTGGTTCAGGACTGTGGAGAGCACCCTTGCCTTACCAGGCTATACCTCATTCCACATATTCCGACCCCAAAATGTGTTCAGGAAAACTAAGAGTGGTGGAGTTTCTTCATTAAGGACAGGCACACCTCCAGATTGGTTTGCCAGCATGACGCACTGGAATTACTCCTGGTATAACTGACAGTTGCAAAGACAGCCATCCAAGTTATAGCCAGCTATAGACCCCCCCCTTCATGACTCAGGACACCCACCCCTCCTACCTGGACCTACTAAACTCCTTCAAGGCACCCCCTAACACCCTGATCCTTGGTGACTTCAACGACTCCATCACAGACTAAGTGAACTATTCTTACACTAATGCACTCACCCAATGATTCCTTGACTTCATCAGCTCTAACACATTAGACCAGCTCGTTTCATCCCCCATAAGGGGGATAATAGTCGTGACTTGGTTCTCACCAACATAGGCAACCATTGCATCACTCCTATAGTATATTCTTTCTGGTGATATCAGATCATCGGTTTGTCTCATTCTAAGTTTCTATCCCACCCAACACCCCCCAGTCATAACCAGGCTAAAAATCATCTCAAAAGCTGACTACAACCTCCTAAGGGAGGGTATCAGTAGCATCACACCACCACCCCCCCTCACAGGATGCAGACAACTATGCTGAACAGTACGCCAATGCAGTATACAAGCACCTGTAAAACTGTATAGACTCAGCCATACCCAACAGAACTAAAACCTGCTCCTCAAGGAAACACAAACCTGCCTCATACACATCCTCTATCAACAGGCTTTACAACAAAAGGAAGAAACTGTTGTCCAAGGGTAAAAAGGAACAAATTCCAAATTGGAAAATGCTCTCCTTAGCCTCAACAAGAAAATTAAATCACTAGCAAAAACCTCCAAAGCCAATTCTGAATTGAAACTAGCCTCTGAATCAAAGGGAAACCACAAAGCCTTCCTCAGTTATGTCAGGAACCTTCATGGCAAAGCCCAGGTTTGTTCTGAATTAATAATTAATGGTGCCACTTACACTGATCCTGTTGACTTAGCCAACCTGCTAGCAGATAGGTTCAGCTCAAACCTCACCCCCTATCCCCCCAAGGCCCTTTCAACATCCCCAATACTTGTCCCACACCTCACATCTCCAGAGATCAAGTATTAAAGACCCTACCCAAGGCAAAGAACATAGCTTCCATGGGACTTCATAGTACCCCAGGCTGTATTCTGCACCATCTCCAGCAAGAGCTAGCTTCACCATTGAGCACCCTGTTCAACTACAGCCTAAGTACAGGCTTCATTTCAGCAGAGTTGGAGAACTGCGATTGTCATCCCCTTGCACAAAAGTGGTGGCACTACTGACCCTGAAAACTATTGGTCGATTAGCTTGACAAGTCTGATCTATAAAGCCATGGAGCGTATTATTATGGATCTCATAAACAAGGACATAAACAATCTCCAAGCACTTGACCCCACCCAGTTTGGATTCGTCAAGGACAGATGTTGCCTGTTGACCTGTTTGACTTTTCTGAGGCTGTCACCAAGGCCCTGGATGAGGAGAAATCAGTAGATCCAGCTTACCTTGACTTGGCAAGGCCTTTGACACAGTCCCCCACTCTGGCATCATCGAAAAGCTAACACAACTTGGTTTAAATCTCTCTCTCTCATCAGGTGGGTGGCCAACTGACACACCAATAGGACACACAAGGTCAAAATAGGTACCTTCAACTTTGACAGCAGACCTGCCACTAGTGGTGTTCCACAGGGATCTTACCTGGGACCACTACTGTTTGTCATCTACTTCTCAGAGGTCCAGGCAAAGACAAAAGACCTTTGGCTGACCAAGTTTGTGGATGACTGTATACATAGGATCAGGATCATAGGAGGTTAATAGGCTAATGGCACTTGGGCCCTTACAAGCCTAGTCAAGAGTTTAGCCACAAAAAAAAAAAACTCAGTCAGTACCCGTCACCCATCTCTATGAGAGAAAGAGGTGGAACCCCTTGTACAAATTTGTGGTTTCCCATCCACTCAACAGGTTTACGCTTGAAAAGGGTCAGCGAGGTACTCTGTTTGACTCTGGTGGATTATTCATAAATGTACAGCTGTGCTTGACGGAGAACTGTCCTACCCTTTGTGAACTGTATAAACTTTGAACTGTGCATTAATATCCCCTCTGTATGCAATAACATACTGTGTTTATGAATTACAAGGCCCATCTAGTTGCTGTCACTGACTCCCCAAATGACGTTAACATACTGCAAGAGGGTCTCACAGCAACAAATAACTGGTGCCAAAGCCATGGCCTTAAGTTAAAAGAAAAAAAAATGTATTATCATACCATTCAGCAATAAAACAGCCTCTATGGATTACACATCAACGGCAACCCCCTAAGCATACAACCTGTGATGAGAGACCTGGGTACTCAGGTTGACAACACTCTCACATTCAACCATCATGTAGCAGCAGTGGTCAGAAAAGCCTAAAGGGATTGCATCCAGAAAAAAGAGGTTATTATCTCTCTGTACTCCTCCCTCATTAGGCCAATAATTCAGTATAACACCTCATTTGGTATGTACCCCCCCCAAGCACCTGCACCAACTGGAAAGGCCACAGAAATACCTCACAAAGAGAATCCATGGCCTCCAACACCTGTCCTATGCAGACACGCTCACATCTCTATCACTCTACTCAGTATCGTACAGATTGCTCAGAGGTAATCTGTGTCTCGCCTACAAGGCAATATCAGACCCTGCCCTACCAGAGATGCTCCATATTCGTAAGTCTAACTCCTCAAACATTACTCACTCAAAAAGCCTAAATCTAATATGTAACATCAGCAAAACTTGCTGGAGAGACAGGTTTGTCTCCCAGATGCTGCCCCATCTCTGGAATAGACTTCCCATACATGTCAAACAGAGTACCTCGCTGACCATCTTCAAGCGCAACCTTGATGTGTGGATGGGAAACCACAAATTTGTCCAAGGGGTTCCACCTCTGTCTCTCATAGAGACGGGTGACAGGTACTGACTGAGGCTTTTTTGTGGATAAACTCTTGGCTCAGCTTGTAAGGGTCCAAGGGCCATTAGCCTAGTAACCTCCTATGATCCTGCTCCTATGTATACATGCATGAATATCTCTACATGCAAATCTATCTGTTAGTCCCTAAGACCTGCCAAAAACAAAGTTCTTTTTTAGGGATATTCCCTTTTTGATTTAACTGACATGTTCATAGATACAGAGTACAAAATGAGAAATTGAGCCAATCTAGAAGTGGTATGACAGCACTTTGGTCCTTCACTGATAACCTTTTGCTAAACTCTACAGGTGCCCTATTTATAAACCTGACAAAGGCATTCGATCTCATTGACCACTATCTTCTCCAAAACAAACTTAATGAAATTGGTACAAGTCAAGATGCCTCTCTCAGGTTTAAAAACATCCTCAATGACAGAGAATTTAGAGTTAAACTAGGATCCTCCCATTTAGAGTCTGCACCTATTACCAAATATGTACCACAAGGATCCATTCTTGTCCCTCTTTTCCATATTCATTAACAAACATCCTTGTGACCTCCCCCATATCCTACTTATCCTCTATGCTAATGAAATGGTTATTTACCAATCCAGTCACCTTTACACCAACATTTAGTGCCAACTCCAACTTTCTTGAGATCCACAAGTGGCTTATAAACCATAAACTACTTCTCAAACCACGAAGACCAAAACTATGTTTTTTGGAATTTCATAGAAAAGTCAACAAGTGCCAAGCACCTAACTCTTTAACTATCTTTGACCTATGCAGCCATTCCTCAGAGACAGCCTCCACCTTGAAATACCTAGGAATATGGTATGATCGATCTCTAAACTTCCATTTCCACAGAGATAAAGTGAGAGTCAAAATACACTCTCTCCCCTCTTCTGAGCCTAAAGGTTCTTCCATTTTGTATCCCAAACAGCCAGAGCAGCCCTTGGCAAAGGGGTTCTCCTTTCTCAACTTGCGTATGGACTTTTTTCTTCTGCTTTGAAGGAAAAACATTGCCTTACCCCAAACTATCTCTAATAGCATCTGCTGATTCATTACAAACTCACCTCACCGTGAGCATCACTGAAAAAGCCAAATGGCTACACATAAAACAAAGATCTAACCTATTTTTAGGATCCCAGCTCTACAAACTACTTCAGCTCCACACATTTACCGCCTTGCCTCTAGACTTCACAAAAAAAAGAAACTCCTCATGTTATCAGCCCCCCCCCCCCCCCCAACAGACACAGACTTTAAAAATTCCCTGCAGAACACTCTGCCAGAAATACTGGGTAAGCAAATTGGCGTAATTAAGGAAATTATATTTTTTAGCTGGGATTCAGAATTGGCATTGCCTAGATATAGTAAGGCCTTGCTGAGTCTAATTATGTAGGCTGCCAAAAAAAAATAATTACTAAAAAATGGAAATCAAAGTCTAAACCAACTGTACTAGAAGTAGTGAACATAATGTTGTTGTTGTTGTGTCTTACAGAGATAAAACAACTAGAAGTGGGATCGTTAGAAAAGGCTAGGAGCAAATTATATAGAAAAAATGGGAACTGTGGGAGCAATACACGCGGAATAATATTCTGGAGGATGAGCAAGGATTAAGGGCACGGCGAGAATTGAATGAGCTCTGCAATGTTTGACAGACAATGACTGTATAGATTATACGTGATGTATATAATGTTTACAACTGAAAATATGTCAGTATGGGTTGTTTTCATTTATATAAATGTATGATTGCCTATGTCATAAATGTTAATTCGATAAAGATGTTTCTTGTTAAAATAAATAAATTTAAAATGTCACTAGCACAAGTACAGACATTAAGACTATACGTTTGAAGCTAATAAAACAGAATAAAAAAACAACATACATAGACAGTTATACTTGAATAGTGTAGCATTATGTATAATATAATTCAAAGATCAGTATGATGGGAGGGAGGAGTAAATGAAGATGAGAGAGAGGTAGAAGGGATGTCTTAGAGGTTACGTGACATGGATATTAGACAAGCAGGTACAATGGGTTTGTTTTAGTACATGGTATGTAACCTTCCAATCTTGGAGTAATTAGTACATTCTTTTAGATGCATTGGAAGAGACTGTCAAAATGAGTGTGCAGTGGAACAGAATGCATATTTGGCATAATGGAGGTTAGTTCTTGGCTTTTGAATGTGGAGACTGACTGTGAATAGTGCCTTAGATTAAAGGAGTTGAGAGGTAATGCACTCATACAGACACACAAAGACACAGGGTCTCTGTGTCACACACACACACACACACACACACACACAAACACACACACACACTTCAAGTCACTAAATAATGACAGATTTGAGTTTCAGACTTTATAGCCTTCAAAAAACTCATGCTAACACATCCTGTTATTCTATCATCTTTCTTAAGTTCATAACAGCAACATTTAATATCTGAATCTAATTCTAGGCCCTTGTCCCCCAACTATTTTTGACTTTGTTCAGATTCCATTTGATAAGAAGTTGAGAAGTGACATACACACACACACACACACACACACATACACACACACACACACACACACACACACACACACACACACACACACACACACACACACACACACACACACATGCTAGTTCAGTCACTATACAGTAAGACAACAGTGCAGAATATTCAACATGACTCTCGTCTGAGTTTTGAGTGCAGATTTTAAATACGAATAAATATGTTAGGCTTTTATCATTACGGCCTCATAGGTAACTTCTGATTCTGCCCTTTTCATCAAACATCTGAAGTGTATACAGTCATTGAGTACATTTAAAGTAACTGGCACAAGAAAGATGAAGGTGATCTTTATGTATTAGGATTGCACTACACATCACTATTGTAGCACATTTTTGAAGTCTTCTTTATAAGATTATCATAGCATATAATAACTTTTTTAAGGGCACATAATACCAGTCCCTAAAGTACTATCTCTTGTTCATCCTTGATAATAAATTATCCAGAAATTATTCAATGTAATGCAAAAAATCTGAGGAGTAAAAAGTACGAAATGCTAAAGTATGAAGCTGCAATATATAACACTTCTAATAACAATGTCATTCGTACATTTTGAGCATAGACATGCCAGTGTCAGGATTACAAATGAGAAAAATTCAGGGAATTTGACATCACATATTTTAGAATGTGAAAACCTTTTCTGGGTAAGAGTTTATCATAGCAATTCTCACTTTCAGGAGGTGCTAGATAGAAATATCTATGGTTCAAATTTGTGAAAAATAAAATTAATCACTTACATCATACCCTGTCCTCATGAATGTTGTGTACATCATAATTAAAATTTAAATATTTACACCAGTTTATTAATAAAGACAGTATAAGACAGTTCACTTAACCATCATTAACACAGTTTGAAATGTGATTTTGTGTAGTAACAATGCATTTACTTACAGATAAATATTTAGATAGAGGGTATATGATCTTTCATTTTTAGTTAGGTAGCTTTTGTGATTAGCATGCTAAAGTATTATAAAACAAAAAAATAGCCAAGACTAAAAGGTACAAAAAATAATTTAATGTGACAGTAAGTGCACACATACACCCACTTCTTCAGACTGTTCAAAAAAACTAATACACCACATTTAAATAGCTAACAAAATAAGCACATGATGGTCAGATGTTTAAAAAGGTCCAATGGGACATAAAACTATCAAACAACATATAACTAAAATACAGCTTATAAAATGTTTAAATACAGATATAGTATACATTTTAACAAGAAACTATATGTCTCTAAACTACATTAATTTATACAAAATGCACATTCTAAAGGTAAAAACAACATTCTAAAGACAAAATTACTATCTCATCAAATTTCTTAGTTTTAAAATGCAGGCTATTGAGCATATATCATTTAATCCTGGGTATTTGAAGGCATCTAGTCTGAGCTGCCAATATAATTCTCGCTGCTCTAGCCATAAAGAAAATGGTCCTCCCCTAATATGAGAACAGATCTGGTCAATAATCCTAAAGGAGAATGAATGGCCAGGATTATTAAGTATGTGCTTAACTAAGGCATTCTCAGCTTTCCTGTTCCTAATAGCATATTGATGTTCATATATGCATTTCTTAAGTTTCCTATCCATCTTACCTATATAAAAACCTAAGAAGGAATTACACTTAGGAAAGTACACGCACTCCTTAGAATTGCAGTTATACCTCCCCTTGCAAACAGTATTTATATTATTAACTTGGCTTATATTTGAACAATTACAGCAGCAGCCCCTCTTTGGGTGTGTTTATGGAGGATAGGACTGACCAAGTTAACTATAGCCCTGACGTTTCTCTTTTTTCTCTCATTTATCACCACTTTTAGTAATGATGCATATTATATTAAGAGAAATTGGAATTTTATCATTGTGGATGAGAGCTTTACCAGAAAGGCTCATCCAGACTCTGCTACACTTTGCTGTGAAGGAAAGGTTAGTTTGCTGTTATTTTTTGTATTTCTGTATTGCCTTTCTATATTTTGAATACTGTAGTTTGTTTTCTTTATCTTGTGTTTTGTTTGCATTCTGTTTGAACAGCATATTAAAACTTCAAAAGAGACCACAGCTCTCTCTGTTCTGAGTCAGGCAGAAATAAGAACTGATTAATTAAGGACTCATTCATAAGACAGAAGAGGTCACTTAAGGTTAATCACTTGTTAACAGAGGGGGTGGAGCTAGGAACTAAAATTTCTATTTAAGGAGTAAACTAAAACATTTCAGAGCTTTACCAGAAAGGCTCATCCAGACTCTGCTACACTTTGCTGTGAAGGAAAGGTTAGTTTGCTGTTATTTTTTGTATTTCTGTATTGCCTTTCTATATTTTGAATACTGTAGTTTATTTTCTTTATCTTGTGTTTTGTTTGCATTCTGTTTGAACAGCATATTAAAACTTCAAAAGAGACCACAGCTCTCTCTGTTCTGAGTCAGGCAGAATTTTCCCTCCCTCCCACCCATTTAAGTTGTCTTGTTAAATACCACTGTCTTTCTAGTTGCCCGCCTCTTATGTTAATCTGACCATATATCTCATTTCTCTCTACTTTCACTGGCTTATGTGAGTAATCACAAAACCATCACTTTTGAAATCCCACCCTTCAATTATTTAAATTTATTGGCCATCCTACAGTATTTCATAGTACCAAAATACAAAAGTAACCACCACTTTCAGTCCATCTTGCTGTTTTAAAAATAGTAACTCTCCACTAAACCTTAACTTTTTAAACAGGTAAAACTCAAGTTACCTACTTTCATATCTAACTTCTCTAGTGCACACTGCAGAGTGCATTCTTTTCAATCTTACCTTTAAGCATCCCTGTTACTAGCACTTTCTCTAATACCTAAAAGATCATCTCTACTTGACTCCAAGTAGACTTTTCTCTATCTGTTAAACCTAGCACTTGCTCCTACAGTACTTATTACCTTGATACGGCACTCTTATAGATAGCACCCCAAACGGCAAACCCCATTTCTCGGTCACCCACATCCCCGGAATCTCTTTTAAAGTTTTTTGTCTAGTCCTTCTAGCATGTCGAGGGATCAGTTGCTAGTGTCCTCTCCTGCTCAGCTGGTGAACCTGGGAATATTGAGGCAATGTTACAATTGCCTCATGTACACAGACAACCCTCTCCTCCTCCCACAAAACACAAATACATGCGAGAGATGCAACTATACGGCCAAACTGGAGGCTGAGCTCTCTCAACATAGGACTGGCAAGACCAGTCAGGAGGAGAAGGTTACCACACACACTATAGACCCAGTCTCACATAGTACCATCACAACCTCAAATCATACACATAAACACACAAAGACATACTCGGCTCTGATCAAAAATCTACCAAAACAGCAGAGGCCACCAAAGCAGACACCCAAACAACCACCACCTCAGAACACAACACCTGCAACACATAGACCTCACAGTCAGAGTGTCAAACAGTCACAGCCCTTAAGGCCAAACACAATGCCAGACACACTAGTCATTGGTGACTCCATAGTCAGACACACTGGCGTCCCGCTCACCAGACTGAGTAAGGAGAAGGTCACAGTAAGCTGCCTGTCGGGCGCTAGAATCCGCCACATAACGCAAGCACTCAGGTCTCTCAACAGCAGGTACAAATACGACTCAGTCATTGTCCACGCTGGTGTAAACGACCTGAGACGTACCTCCTTGGACTACATGAAAAGAGACATTGAGGAGCTCTCTGATTATGTAGCCCAGGCAGGTATGACACTGACCTTGAGCAGTATCCTACCTTCACCAAGAATGATGCCACAATACAGAGATAAGATGATCAGCTTTAACAATTGGCTTAAACTCTGGTGTCATTCAAAGGGGATCCAATGTCTGTCTGCCTGGGATGACATGCTAGACAAGCCACGCTGCATTGCAAGGGACGGCTTGCACCTGTCACCCTGGGATTCGGATATTGGCAAAGGCTCTTGCCACCCCATAGTGCCTTTTTAGGCAAGGCTCAAATTCTAAACCTACCACCCTAGAACACAAAAAAGAAAAAAAACTAAGGGTAATGCTGCTCAATGCCAGAAGTCTAAATCTCAAAATGCACGCACTCGAGGCCCTTCTCAGTATGGAGAACATCGATGTCTGTGCAGTGACAGAAACCTGGTTCAAGGCTCCTGAGAGCACCCCAGCACTATCAGGTTTTACCTCTTATCATGCATTCCGCCCCAAAATCCAGACAATACCAAGAAAGGAGGGGGTATCCATATTCATCAAAGACACCCACACCTCAAGACTGGTGGCAACGCACGATGCATCGGAGACCATCCAGGTGCAATTAACCATAGGCAAGACTGCTCTGCAAATTGTAGCATGTTACAGGCCACCCTCACAAACTCAGGAACCTCACATGGCCTTCCTGAAAACACTAGAGGGATAAATGTATCACCAAACACCATCATACTAGGTGACTTCAATTACCCTAATATAGACTGGGAACACTACTCAAGCCCAAACACCCTAGCCCAAAAGTTCCTGGAATTCATAAACTCAAATGCCATGGAACAACTAGTCACCATCCCCACAAGAGGAGAAAACATACTTGATCTCATCATCACGAACATGGGAGCACAATGTTCAACACTGGAAGTATACCCCTCACTGGTGAGATCAGATCACAAACTAATCTCGCTGGAGGTCCTCATCCCACCCCACCTGAAATAAAAAGACCACAGTAAAGAACTTCTCGAAAGCCGACTTCACACTTCTAAAGACTAGTGTGGTCTCCTTTAAGGCCCCGAGCATGGAAAACAGTACTCAAGCCGCTGAATCACTTACAAATGCCTTCTACCAGCACCTGCAGGACTGCATGGATAAGGCAATCCCAAGCAAAACAAAGACTCTTTGTACCAAAGGCAAGCGTCCAGTCTGGTGGACCCCAGCCATAAACAAACTCTACAACAAAAGGAGGAAGCTACTACAAGATAGAGCAAAATCCTTAAAAGGTAAGACACCCTTGATCACTATAAGTAAAAACTAAGAGCTCTCATAAAATCATCCAAAGCAAATTTTGAGAGAAAAATAGCTAAAGACTCAAAAGACAATCATAAGGCCTTCTTTAGCTATGTTAGAAATCTGGGAGGAAACTCCCAGATATGCTCAGAACTAGTTCAAAATGATGTGAAGATTACTGATCCTACAGACATTGCCAACATACTGGCTGACAGGTTCAGTGCAAACTTCTCCCTCCCCAAAGGAGAGAGATCTATACCAGCGATTGCAGCCCCCAAACATCTCCAATGCCCAAGTGAGAACTGCTCTCTCCAAAGCAAAAACACAGCATCCATGGGACCTGATGGTGTCCCCGGCTGTGTGCTCCACGAACTCAACGAGGAATTAAACCCACAGCTAGGACAGCTGTTTAATCATAGTCTTACCTCTGGATATGTACCCAGGAGTGGCGCACTGCAACTGTGGTCCCACTTCACAAAGGCGGTGCCTCCACCGACCCTGGAAATTACCGCCCATTAGCTTGACAAGCCTTATCTGCAAAGCCATGGAGAGGATCATAATGGACCTCATAAATAAAGACATAGGGAATTTGCAGACTTTGGATCCATCCCAGTTTGGCTTTGTCAAAGGCAGATCATGCCTTCTAAACTTGGTTGACTTTTGAAACAGTCACCAAAGCCATTGATGAGGAAAGGCAGTCCATACAGCCTACCTCGATCTGGCGAAGGCCTTCGATACAATACCCCACTCGGGTATCATTGAAAAACTCATCAGCTTAAATGTTAACCCATACATCACAAGATGGGTTGCAAACTGGCTGAGTGACAGAACCCACAGGGTCAGAGTTGCTGGCGCCATGTCAGACTCAAAGCCTGTCACAAGTGGTGTACCACAGGGCTCAGTCCTGGGCCCACTCTTGTTTGGCATCTACTTTTCCAAGTACAAGCAAACACAGGAGGGTTATGGCTGACAAAGTTTGCAGATGACTGCAAACTGAGCCATAGTAGAAAACACATCTGACACAGATATCCTTCAGAAGGGTCTCACAGAAGCGGATAACTGGTGCCAGAGCCATGGCCTAAAGTTAAATGCCAAAAATGCATAGTCATACCCTTCGGGAAAAACAAGGTTACCCCTAGCTACCAAATAGGTGGCAATCCACTGAGCACAGAAGAAGTTATCAGGGACCTGGGGACCCAGGTTGATAGTAGTCTGTCATTCGACACCCATGTAGCTAAAGTAGTTAGGAAGACCTTCTACATTGCCCACCTTATCATGAAGGGATTCTCATCTAGATCAAGGGAGGTCATAGTCTCCCTATACTCATCACTCATCAGACCAATGATTGAGTACAATGCCCCATTCGGAATGTATCTGACCCGACACTTGCAGCAGCTGGAGAGGCCACAAAAGTTCCTCACCAAAAGGATAAAGGGTCTCAAACATCTGTCCTATGCTGCCCGACTGAAAGAACTCCAGCTCTATTCAGTCGCTTACCGCTTGCTCAGAGGTGATCTTTGCCTAACATACAAGGCCATGTCAAACCCAGATTTGATGAATATGCTTCACCTCAAAAAATCTAGATCCGTCAGAGCCACAAGGGCGGGAGACTTAAACCTCGACACGGCTATTAATAGGATGTGCTGGAGGGATAGATTCATCACCCAAAGACTCCCTATGCTGTGGAATAAAATCCCGGTATATGTGAGGCAGAGCACCTCGCTGGCCTTGTTCAAGAGAAATCTTGACCAATGGATGGGAGATCGCAGATATACCCCAGGGATTACCTCAGTGTCACTGCTCAACAGAGGCACAGCAAAATAATGGGTATAGTTCCCCATACTAAAGGGGTGGCGTAAGCCACAAAACTATGGGCTAGGCTTGTAAATGCCCTCGGGCAGATAGCCTAGTATGAACCTATGAACCTATGAACCTATGAATGTGCAGAAAAGATTACCCCTCACTCCCAATATTGTCTTTAGGAGGGGCAGCAATTTGAAGGACCTCTTAAGTAACAACATGGTACAAACCCCGAAGATTAAGGTTATGTTTAAATGTAAAGCCTGCAATTTTTGCAGATTCATAGATACTGGTTCCTTGTGCCAAGTTAATAATATATAATAATAATAGTAATAACAAGACCACACACTCACACACACCCTGCAAACTCTACATGTGTGTCTCTGTGTGTGTGTGTGTGTGTGTGTGTGTGTGTGTGTGTGTGTGTGTGTGTGTGTGTGTGTGTGTGTGTGTGTGTGTGTGTGTGTGTGTGTGTGTGTATGGGTGTGTGTGTGTGTTTATATATGATTGATAACGTCAGTTTATGATAGTTATTTTTTGTCAAAACATGTTCTTTTCTGTGAATACCAATTCAGCATTTTGCCATTGATTTCATATACCTGCAAATCAAAAATAACATTAGTTGCATAAGGCCTGCAAAGGGCTTGTCAAGATATAAGATTCAGACTATATAAATAAGTTCTGGGTGGCAAAGAGGAACAGTGGAAAAATACAAATAAATGAACTGCTTTATTACTTAAGGGAATATATGTGGGAAAAACAAGTTAATTCAAAATAAGCAGAGTCATGGTTCACTATTACATTTTAATGCCTTGACCATATAACAGCTGCATGTAGGGCCTGGATTCAGCTTCCAGTGGGCCACATATTTTTCCCACTGATGTCTAAAATGGTTTGCAGTGATACACTTTGAATTAAATTGACAATGAAGACAATTCTGCATTGTACCTGACCATACTGTATATACTGTATAAAGTTAATTTCTGTATGTCTTTACCTTTGCAAAAATTTACACTTAGTGCTCTAGCCCTCATTATTTAACTGTCTTCTTCTTTTCCCTCCTTATTCTAACCATCCCTTCCAAGTGCCCTCTGTACTGCATATTTTATTCATTGCTATCCACGCACAGGATTTTATTTGTATTCCTAATACCTTTTGTTAACTTATTTGTCTGCTGCAATTTATATTTGGCAGTCTGAGACTGAAATAGGTCCATTTGGATCAGTGTTCTACCCTGGTTACCATATGGAATAACTAACTAAATAAATGAATAAAAATCAATGATTTTTGTAGCTTCGTGATTTGCAGCATACATACAAACCACCTACTGTAATTACAATGTCTATATATTATCCACTGGACTAGATTTTATTCTAATAAGTCACATGATTTATTTCTCACTGCGGTGTGTGATTTAAGTTTTTAAGCAGCTTAGCAATGTATCATAGCCATTTCCAAAGGAGATAACCTGGGTTTTATAATGATCTAGAAATCCTGAGTCATTAGACAAATGCATCAATAAAAATCTGCTGTTACTGTAAGTCAGGTCAGCTTTCTGAATAAAGCTCTAAAAGTAAAGTATAAACAAAATGTATTTAATGAAACGGTCTGCAAAAATATCTGAATGGTGGTTTGCATTTTGTGAAGTGACTGTGACGTGTTTAATAAGAAATCCGCTTAACTTGTTTACTCATGTGAATCCCTAGCTATAATCACTACCTTCTTTTAATGTCATCTTACTTTCTAACTGACATTGTCTTAACTTTGATGTCACATTAGTATTATGGGCTTTTAGAAGTGTACGTATAAAAGCAGAGTTTGAGTATTAGTTTGTATTGCTGGTTTCATTTTCTGTTGTGCTGCCTACAGGAAATGCGACTGTAAGTTTTTAGTTTGCAGGAAAGGAATTTAACCCTTGGCAACACCCTGGTTAAGTAAGGTTTAATTTACAGATATCTTTAACTAAGCAGGCTTTGGAAAAATGAAAAAAGTCATTCTGTTTCTACTTAGCAAAGCTTATTAGTGTTTTCATTAAAATTCTGACACTGGTTACTTTGGAATCAGAAACAATGTAAGTCTCCTTATTTAATTTAAATATTATTTATTATTATTTATAACTTACTTATTTAAATACAACCTGCAAAAGTCCAAATCCGTAAGTATTTTTAAAAAATATCTACTCTTCCACAGACTGAAATGTCCACTAATAGTGCTTCGAGCTGACTAGGAGGTGCCCTAGACATTCAGTTTTAAACATTTTGTGTCAGAGTCTCATGTTAATTGACAGGTCTGTACTTACTACCTGCCTCTTCAAGGTCTGTGCAAATCTGTTGTGCTATATAAAGGATCAGTGTTAGCATTTTGGAGGCCCCTGAAAGTGTCAAGCTGGTAGGCACCCTGTACATATACAGTTGAAGTATCACTCTGTCACCACCAGCTAGGGATTGTAAATACTTGTCCTGTGTATTTTAATTCACTCTGAAGTAGTACACACAGACTGAAATGTAGCCATAATGTTCTAATATAACGATAGGCCAGTGTACCACAAGTTGTTAGCCCACCTCACAGAGGGACATTCGCAGTGACTGACATTCACTTGCAATAATGTTACATTACAACAACCCTATGTAGAGGTATGTCCATAGATGAAGGGCTACAAGGCACCTCCCCACTGTCTACTGCCCCCCCTCCCGACTCACACACACATACACACATCCTCCAGTGCTCCTTCCTGTTTTTTTTCCAGCCTGGGCTCCCCCACCTTGAAGATTTTTTTTTTCCTTTTCTCACATTTTACTTTTCTCTTCAGCTTTTTTCAGAAGCCGTGGCCTTCTAGATACCCGGAAGTGCATTTTAGAGTATTTTTTATAATAACCTTTTAATCCACTGATGGTGTGAACAAAAAATATGACTAAGGAAATAAATTCAGTGCTGCTCTTCAAGTTTACTTTTTCTTGCATCCATTCTCGACATCCTAACTACCAAACACAGCACAGTAATAACTCTGTAGGAAAAAAAGAGTTAAGGAAGGGGTGTAGGGTGTAGGGGTGTAGGGGTCACAAGGCCCCAGAAACCACAGGGTTGTGGATATTCTCAGGTACATTATAGAGCATTTTTGAAACTTTTTGAGCCTGTGGGGCATAAATAAAAACTCCTGACTAACAGAAGAAATTCAGTCTTATTTTTCTATTCAAAGACGAAGTAAGTTGTGTCCGAGGATTAATGCTCAAATCTGACAACACAGTAGTTAACAATAAACCATGAAGACAATTGTTTGAAAGGATACATAAATCCTATCTGGAAATACTGCCTGCCTCCCTGACCCCCCCCCCCCCACTTCTCAAAAAAGACAGTTACCAGCTGTGCATCCCTCTGGTGTTAGACTGGAATTAAAGTAAAGGCACAAATTATTTCAAGTAACTGTTGTCATACATATACGTAGCATGACTCCTCATATTTACCCCCAAAAGGCAGCCATCTGTATACGTGCCTGATGTTTGATTATGAGGAAAGTAAAAAAAAAAAAAAATAATGATCACAGTAATGTACTCCAAATTGTTTCTATGAGGCAGTACTTTGTCCTTCCACAAGCTATAGTGACCTTTTTTTTGCAAACCTGAACACCTGTGAGTTCTGTGAGAGAAGGAAATAATGATCACAATGTCCCCAGCAGAAGCACGAGCTATAATGACCTCCTTTATACACCTCTAAGGTTTATTTGTGAGGGAAATTAAAGACATAATGACTAAACCATTCCCAGCACCCACACAAGCCTCAGCAACCTTCTGTGCACACCACTGAGCAGAGCTGGTTTTAGAATGGGTTGTGTTTAGTGAAGACCCCCACCAGTAAGTCCATGTTATAATCCATTTATACAATCTGGGGTGCCATCAAATACTAGGAGATCTAGGGGGGTCTCATTTTCTGTAATGCATTTTTATGCCTTATTTTTGAAAGATAATTACTTGTTAACTGCATTTTTTTACTGCTATCCAGAAGAGTTATGAATTTGACCAGCATTATTTTGTGTCCACACACACACACACTCTAACACTGTCCCCTGAAAAGCCAGGCCTATCACAAGATGCATAAACACACACAAAGATGCTGCATTATCACCTTCATAGGAACTGGAGCAATACCAGTTCACCTACAGCATGTCTTTGGGGTGCTGGAGGAAACCAGTGCACATAGGTAAACCCATATAGAGACAGGGAGGGCATGCAGATTCCTCATAGGAAAGCTACAGCCAAGAACTCAACCAGAGCAAAGCAGTGGGAAATGGCAATGCCACTTACTGCCACGCAGTGGCACAATGAGCAGTTGTTTTCACATGCATCCTGCTTCTGACAAATAACCACAGACAGCCACCTTATCGTGTGCAAGTTCTACATTTGTGATGACAAGTGAAATAAATCACGACCAGCTTGCTACTGTTTAATACAATGGAACCCTCCACCACCACCACGTACACCCACACAAGAATAATGACAATGCTAATGATGTTTTTGATAGAAAGTGGAAAGAAATTATGGGCAGCTTGTTACTCTTACACTGCAACCCCCCCCCCACAAGAGAAACACAAGCCATAGCAGTGCCAGTATTATATTGATTTTAGCAAATAACAGTATATCATGTGACACTAGTACTCCTCAATAAACCAGTGACTGCTGCTTGGCAGTCATCAAATAACAGCAGGGGAAAGTCACTTTTATTCACCTCATTGACAACTAATGCACATCTATCACTGTCCCTGATTTTACAGAATGTCCCTTATTTTGCCTCATGTTTTTGTCCTGTCTCTTGTAAATGTTCTGAATTGCTGGTAGATCATTCAGGATTACAGACAGTCATTAATACCAGACATTAGCTTTGTAAGAATGGAAATAATATTTAAAAATATTCCTGCTTTTAAGCTTTTATTCCTTCTTTATTTTTGACTTTGCCCAGAATTCTTGAGCGAAGAGATCAAGAATTATAGTATCTGATGTCCTAAAATTATTTATAAAACTCTCTGGAAGAGAAAGTCATACCTGAAGAGCAGGAGCAGCTGTGCTTCTTAAAATGCCAGGTACGAACTGAGATCAGTACCTGTGGCCTGCCACTCACTAGCTCTTATCTTGTTCATTCACTGATTATTGGCTTTATCCTGACAGGGTGACATCACAACCCTGTTTAGGAATAAGCGTGTCATCAGAGTGAATGATTGTTTTTTTGTTTCTCGTCATCATTCCTAAACAGTGGTTCCCAGTGGCCCCCACACAACAAGGTTTATCAGGACTCCCACACTGCCACCTGCAGCTGTGGATATCACAGGTGCCTATTACCAGTTATGATGTTAGTTTCAGTGGAAAAAAGAATGAACACCAATGTGATTTAACTAACTCAAAGGCACTATGTCAGTTGTAAAACATTTAATCAAATTATGAAGATTGCTACAGTTGGGAGAGTGGCCTAATGGTTAAGGTGTTTGCCTTACAAACCCAAGGTATAGGATTTGAGTCTTAAAATGGATAATTGGCTAGGCTTCCAAGGGCAGTTAGCTTAGTATGAATCAATAAAACACTGCCACTACAACCAGAGGTTTCTTTACATGTAAATGTGATGCCAATGATTAGGATTTTTATTATTACCTACCTTGTTTATTAAATACACAAGATTGTTGTGCTAGCTTTCATTAGTTTAACAAACATTAAAATATTAAAATAAGGTAACTGCTTGTGCTTGGGGGAGGCTCAGCAACCACTGGGTTCACTGGTGCCTAAAACTGACTATGGCTATATGTATCTGCTTTATCTTTATTTTTAATGTGACATGGGTTAAAGAATGCTGTTTCTGTTACTGCTCTAGTTTTGCTCCAAATCACCTTGTTTTAAGTAGAACCTGGAGTACAGAATACTATCCCTCTCACCTATCCCCCTTTTCCTGCACTCAAGAAGTGTTAGCTGACCACTTTTCCATGGTCAGTAGTCTACTAAATATGCCATGCTTTTCATTCTGTAGGAGCATATGCAGCAGACCCCAGTAGGGTCCATTTGCCTTTGATGAAAATGCAGCCAGCAAATAATGGAAAAGCCTGACTGCACATGTGCCAATGAATTATGTGTAATCATATATATATATATATATATATATATATATATATATATATATATAAGAATTTATATATTGAATCACAAAATATGGCACACACGCACACACACACACACACCTCTTTCTCTCTCTGTCTCTCTCTGCATGCGTGTGTGTGTGTGTGTGTGTGTGTGTGTGTGTATGTATGCATATATATATATATATATATATATATATATATATATATATACACACACACATGTATATATATATATATATATATATATATATATATATATATATATATATATATATGTGTGTGCAGAGGAAGAGAGAGCTTGTATGACTGATTACCTTGCTAGATGTATTTTTTTGAGATCAGGAAACATTGGACATGATGGAATTTCTTAGAATTAGAGTTAGAATTAGAGTGTATAGAGTAGGGTGAGTTTGAGGGACCCAACTTTCAAAATCATTGTTGTTTTAATGTGTGCAGCTTCTAAAGCCACATTTACCATGTGATCACTGGTTCTCTTTACTGGTCAATGAAATATACACATATATATATATATATATATATATATATATATATATATATATATATATATATATATATGTGTGTGTGTGAGTGTGTGTGTGTGTGTGTAGATATATATATATATATATATATATATATATATATATATATATATATATATATATATATATATATATTCAGCAGCCAGACTTTTTGAAAAGTCAAATTTCATATGGTCAAGATCATATGATCGGCTTTTTGGGAAACTGAACTTCAGAACGCAATAAAAATCAACGTTTTTACAGGGGAGGAAGCCCCCTTTCTCCCACATGTGGTGGGCTGTGTCTCCCATGTATTATATATCCCGATCCCTAGATTGCACTACAGTGGGGAAAAGGGTAAGTTTCAGCTTTCTGAAAAGTCAGTCATATAGTTTTGACTGTATGAGGTTCGACTTTATGATGAGACGAGCTTCTGAATGAGACCCCTATATGTATGTATGTGTGTGTGTGTGTGTGTGTGTGTGTGTGTGTGTGTGTGTGTGTGTGTGTGTGTGTGTATGTTTATTGATATATCTATAGCTATATCTATATCCATCTATAGATATGCATATCCAGTATACCCAACACAAACACTGAACCTCGAAATTTCCTACCACTCTGAACTCAGGAACAAGAGTTACCATAGGTTTAGAAGGGGGCATGGCTGGACAGTCAGTAATGTTGGTTTTCAACATTCTGATGTTTGTAGAGTGGGACTCACGCATGTAGACTCAACCTCCTGTGAATTGACTTAATGATAGTAAACCTGTATATACTTAACATACACACACACACACACACACACACACATATATATATATATATATATATATATATATATATATATATATATATATACATGCATACACACACATATACCTACATCTGGATCTGTATATCTGTAATGCCTGGAGTCTGCTTGCCTTCAATATGCAGCAAAGTACAACTTAACAGGCCCCTTTGGAAAGCTACAGTGTGTATGTCTACGATCTGTGACTTTCTACCAACAAACAGGAAAAATCAAATACAGCTTCTGATGTAAAACACTTGCACAGAAAAGCACACCTATTTGTGTCTAACTACATTATGTAACAAGTGATTAACTAGGTAGGCATATAGGAAGAGCTAAAGTGTTCCAGTCTATAACTTGCAAAAAAGAGGTAAACAAAAAAATATAAATTAAATAAAGGTTGTCCTATCAAACAGTTATGCAGGAAAGAACATGTGATAGTTTGAACGGAGAAGAGTGTATCTCCCTTCAATCTTAGGAAGTTATAACCAGACACACACTTTGGGAGGGATAGAGTGTGTCTGGCCACAGTCTATCAGTTCCTACCAAAAAAACAGTAAAATAATAACAAAAAATAAATAAATAAATCAAGCAAAGTTTATCTTCACAAGTAGTTATGTAGGAAAACACAAAACAACACAGAATGATATGAGAAAAATTCTGGAATGTGTCTAGCTACAATCTAAAGTTATGCCTATATAGGCCAACTGAGAGAGCTAGGGTGTGCCTTCCTACAACCTATCCATTTTGACACAAACAGTAAAAATAAGAAATAAAAATAACTTGAAATATAAATCATTTAGGCAATTTCCTGCCAAAACGTTGTACAAGAATGCAAAAACACAGGATGGTCTGAGATATATTCTTGAGTACACCTGCCTTCAGTTTGTAACAAGTTACCAGTTGTTTCGCCCATTGTGAGTGATAGATTTTGCTTGCATACAATCTATCCCTTACTACCAGTAAAACAAAAAAAAATGAAAAACATATAAAATACAAATAAGATGAAGCTTCTTCTTCCAAACAGTAAAGTGCAAAACAGCTTCGGCATGGTTTGAGAAAAGGTTAGTGTCCTGCCTACAGTCTGTTGCAATTTATAACTAAAAGTATGCCTGACTACAATCTATCCACTTTTACCAACAAACAGTTAAAACGAGTACATAAAAATAAAATACAGATCAAGTAAAGCTTCTCCTGCCAAATATGTATGCAGGAAAACAAAATACCACAGAATAGTTTGAGGTAAGATTAAGAATGGGCCTGCCTTCACTCTGCAGCAAATTGTAACTAGATAGATCTCTTTCAAGGATCAGAATGTGCCAAACTACAATCTATCAATTTGTAAAACAATCAGTAAAAATAAGTGCTAAAAGCTAAAATACACATAAAAAATTAAACATGTAAAATATTTTCTCCCGTCAAGCAGGTACACTGAAAGCACAATAACACTGGATGGTTTCAGACAATATCTAGACTGTGCCTGACTTCAAGTCAGTAGTAAGTTATAACTGGATAAGTTCCATAAGAGGGTTACAGTGTGCTTGCCTATATTCTAAGCTTTTCTACCAACAAACAGTAGAAACAAATAAAAATAAACTAGAAACTCAGATAAAGCTTTTCCTGCTAAACAGTTTTGCAGGAAAAGTAATATAAGATGGTTTGAGATGATGTCTACAGTTGATAGGCAACTTGGCTAGACTGAATGTGCTTCCATACAATGTATCTCCTTTTGCAAACGAATAATAAAAGTAACAGTTAAAATGAAATATAAATCAAATAATTATTCTCCTTCCAAAAAGTTGGAAAGGATGGCACAAAACAACAAAGGAGTTTTTGAAATAAGGTCTGAAGTGTCCACACCTTCAATCTGTAGCAAGTTAGAATTATTTGGACCTGCTATGAGTAGTGATAATGATATGAGTATAACAGGCAGCCACCCTGTACCCACAGCTTTAGGGGGGGCCCATGGTCAGCCAAGAGTTTAACTGAAAAAAGAAAGAAAGAAAGAAAGAAAGAGGTTAAATGCACCGTTAGCATTGCTAATTATTTTAGTATGCTTATATACTACTAAAAATAATGATTACTTCATCAGCTTCCTATAGAAAAAAAAGAAGTTAACTGACAGGCACTGCGAGCACTTCATACATAGACTTGCAGTACCTACTAGCTGTGCATGCACAGAATACTTTGGTGCTGCTACTTTATTTCATTTAACTTTGACTTATAAGTAAATAAATAAGAGGCAACCCTTTGCACAGCACCTACACTTTCTGCTCATTGGCTTCCTGTGATTCATTTTGGAAATGAATGAACAGATGGCCCAGTAATATTAAATAGTGTAGGGGAGGGCTGCGAATGGATGGTGGATGCATAGCTGTCGATGACTGCTTTAACATGAAGTTAACATTTATTTATTTTTGATCCGGGCAGAAAATCAGATATAATTGCCCTAACAATTGCAGTTCAGGAGTCTGTGTAGCACAATTGACCCTGACTTTGTAGAACATCCCTTGTGTTGCCTAGAATTCTTGCCCTGTTTCTCATAAAACATTTTACTTTCTGCTAAATTACTGAGGGTTACAGTCAATCAATATTGCCTGAAGTTAGAGTTTGATAATTATTCTATCAGTCAGAAAATACATGTTGATGCAAAACCTGTTGCTCTGATGTCTTTGTAAGTGGATTACAGTAATATTTAAAATTTGTCCTTGATTTTGGGACTTTCTCCCACATTACATTTTGGCTTTGTCCCTGACGTTTAGACAAAGAGGTTGAGAGCTATGGACTGTTTAATAGTTGTGGATTAAAGCAGCTTGCCATTTTCTCAAAAACTTTTCCCTGATTTTGTATATTGTCCCTCACTTTACCTCATAGTTTGGTCCATGCTTTTTCTAGAAATTCATTGATGGGGAAGGGAGGTGATGGCTGTGGATAAGAGAAGCTTACCCTCTTGTTGTTTCATTATCTGGTTTCTCAGGATTAGAGTGCATCTCTATGAAATACAATGGAATATTTATTCTGCTATGACTATGTGAAAGAACCTTGAAACTATCCCTGATATTAAAGAATGCCTCTGGCTTTGCTTTATATTTTTGGTCTATGCCTTATGCAGTTGTGGTTTTACAGCAAATCAATCAGGATTACCGTCATTAAATTATGGGGGACTTGCTGTGATGAAAGCAACTTAGCATTGTGTTTTCTTACTGTAAAATCTGTAGTTGCAAGACTAGGAGTGCATTTCTATGAAATACACTGGATGACTGTCAGTGCAGAGGACTAAAGCTCTGAGCTATTAATGAGCTGCTTCCTGTGCCCAGAAAACATGGTTCGATTCTTTCCATCTTCATTTGCCTACTATGTAACTAAGGAAAACATTTAATGAGACAGTTTTCTGCTCCTGGGTCACCACTGAAAGGGGACAATATGTCCAATGGGCTTACCTGGTCAAGTGTGTAAAATATTTATTCTCTACTGAGTTTTTGTTTGAAAAAAAAATTGAAAATGTCCCTGATTTTACATAATAACCCTGATTTTGCCTCATGTATTTGGTCTGTGTCATATAAAATCTGTACTTTTTTGGCAAATCACCGAGGACTGCAGTCACAAGATGATGACAGACCTTTGACTTTTAAGAGTTCATATCCTTCAGGAAATACATGCAGATGCAAAACTCGTTTCTCTAGCAGCTTTCTACTTACACGAGAAAAATATCTAGTCTTCCCTAATTTTTGGCTTTGCCTCTCTTTGCTTTTTAGGTTTGCCCCTGATTTTTGAGTCTTACACTGAAGAAGGTGCAGCTTCCACTAAAACTGGTTGTGTTCACTATTTTTCTGGTTCTTTATATAGAATTACATTTGTTTGAACTAAAATAAACAAAATCTTCTACATCTGTTTATGAGTAAGAATCAGTATTGCTCTTTGGTTTTGTGAACATTTGCTGCACTAACTTTACAGGGCTAATGTGAAACTAGTTGGAAATACGTATGGCTATTTGTGTGAAACAGAGCTTTCAACTGATTTTGCACATATTTTGACGTATTCCTTATAAAATCTGTGTTTTCTGGCAAATGATTGAGGATTGCAGTCACTTAATGATGACAGAGATTTGAGTTTCATACCTCATATCCTTAAGAAAATGCATTATAAAACAAAACTTCTTATTCTAGCAACTTTCTAAATATGTAAGAGAACTCTGTCTCTGATTCTTTGCCTTAATATCTCATATTTTGTCTTTGTCCTTGAATTGTGTGCTATGAATTTGAAAGGCATAATCTTTTATAACAGTCAGATGAAGTGTAGAAAGTCAAGTGGCTCCACCTGCTGAGAGGGGGTGGAGGGTGGTTGTGGATCAGAGTTACTTACCTCTTATTGCTCAGTTTAAACAGTCGGTCTGTGCAGAACTGTCGTGCATTTCCATGAAATGTTTTACTTTTACCATTATTCAACATCTGAGGTATACACAGCCAACAATGAGCTAAACTTGTTGGGTATGGGGGGCTGTCTGTGGATGAAATGGCTGACTCTGGCTGTCATGATCAGGCTAAACTGTTATAAGTCCAGCTTTGCAAGATTAAAGTGCATTTGGGATACTTTATTTTAGCTGTTCTTTTTCATCACAATTGGGCATTTGAGGTGTACACAGTCAAGTAGCTGTAATTAATGACTGCAAACACTGGTAGAATACAATGGCAGGAGCTTGAGCAATGTTAATTTAGGAATATGAATCCAAGAGGTAAAATATTAAGAACATTTATGCATGGTGGAAATAAGAGTGTGTGGGGCCCATGGTTTGAAAACAGTCCAGGGCCCAAGGTGCACTTAATCTGCCACTGTTTAGGAGGGCTAGAGTATATCTGCTTATAAGTTAGCACTTTCTACAAACAGAAGAATATAATATAAACTATATAATAAACCAAATGACAAAACATGTACTGTCAGTTATGCAGAAAAGCATAAAACTACACAGTTAAGGTCTAGAGTATGCCTGTATTCAACCTGCAGTAAGTTAAAACTAGATGCCCCCCTTGAGGCTTATAGTAAGCTAATAGTAAAAATAAGAAATAAGAAATAAAAAAATAAACTAGAAATCAACTAAAGCTTTTTCTGTCAAAAAGTTATGCAGCAAAACTCAAAATAACACAGTATGGTTTGAGATGAGGTTTGAGATAAGCTCTAGAGTGTGCCTGCATACAATATGTAGGAAATTATAAATAGACAAACTATTTGGGGTGATTAGGGTGTGCCTGCCTATAATGTATCACTTTCTATCAACAATCAGTAAACACAAACAATGACAAATAACTTATAGTTAAAACAAAGCTTCTTCTGCCAAACAATTATGTGAATAAACAAACAACACAAAATGATTTGAGAAAAAATATTGAGTGTGCCTACTTGTAACCTGAAGAAGTTATGGCTAGATATGTCCCTCAGCAGGTTAAGTTTTGCCTGCCCACAGTCTATCTATTTTTACCAACACAGTAAAAATAAGAAATAAAAAATAAACTAAAATATAAATGAAATAAATCTTATCCAAGCAGTTACAGAGCAAAGCAGAACATGGGGGGGGGGGAGATAAGGTCTACAGTATTCCTGCCTACAACTTGTAGCAAGTTATGACTAGAGAGGATCTCTGGGGGCCTAGAGTGTCTCTCCATATAATCTATCCCTTTCTGACAACAAACAGCAAAACAAGAGCTAAAAACTAAAATATCCATTAAACAAAGTTTCTCCTGCCAAACAGTTATGAAGGTAAGGATAAAAACACAATACAGTGGATTCAGATAATCTGGAGTGCCCCCCCCCAACAGTAATTACCAAGTTATAATTCCAGTGTCCTCTGAGAAGGACTGGAGTGTGTCTGCCTACAATACTTCTCTTTTTAGCAACAAACAGTAAAGGTAAGAATTAAAAAAAAATAAATAAATAAAGCAAAAATGAAATAAAGATTCTCTTGCCAACAGTTATACAGGAAAGCACAAAACAACACAAGTTGGTTTGAGATAAAGTCTACAGTCTACCTGCCTATAATCCATGACAAGTTATATAAAGCCACCTTGGGAGTGCTAGAATGTACCTCCTGCAATCTGTCCTTTTCTATGAACAAACAACAAAAACAGCTGATGAAAAGTAAAATAAAAATCGAATGCATCTCCTTACAAACAAGTGGATAGGAAAGCAAAAAAAAACAACAGATGGTGAGTTGAAATAAAGTCTAGAGTGCTGCCTTTTACAGAACATAGGTGTTCATGCAATATACTGATAGCAACTATATTTTGTTTTATTTTACTATATTTAGGGTGGGTAGAAGGAATCCAAAGGCCCATTTTCAGCAAAGAGCTCGTTACAAACCAAAGTAGAAACTTAACACACAGCAACTGCAGTTAATGGAATACAGTTTATCAGTGCATTCACAGTATGCTGACATTTCAAAACAAAATGGTGCATCGTTATTTAGTTAATAAGCACAAACTATCTTCTAGATACAACTGGAAAGTAGAAAATATTTATCCAAATACCTGTGCAGATGCGGTTCATAAAAGTAATGATTAGGATAAAAGTTGATAAGTTGGAGTGGGTTCAGTGGAATTGGGTCCTGTTTAGGACTGTAGCAAAAGAATGTTCTAATGAATCATTCCAATGAATAGCTTATGGGAAGAAAAGTAATAAAGTGGTTGGCATTTGATAATTGAAGATATTGCTGCGGTAGCGTTGCCGCCTCACAGTAAGACGTTGACCTGTGTGGAGACATGCGTGAATGGGCGTACCTTTATTGAAGGTTGTGCGTCAGGCCTGGCAAGTCGGTATGTAAAAATCTACTGCCAATCATTAGCGGACCGGAGTTCTGCTGTGGCGACCCCTAACCGGGAAAAGCCGAAAGATAAAACATCAACAACAGGAATGTCTTATTTTTAAGAAAGGGCATAGTGGGACAGCAGTTATTAAGGTTAAGAACTTCATACACCAGTAAGGAGTGATACAATCTGGCTGTATATATAGACGCTGTATATATAGACACATATAAACAGGTGGCATGGGGTGAAGCCACCCTTATAAGGGGTTGCTCCCTGCAAAACATTACTTAAAATCTATTTTTGGAAGTTTTGTCTGTTGATATTTTTCAATGCAGTTTTCTGATAGGCATCTATGCTGAGTTTAACTATCAGTTAAAATAATTACAGAACATGCCTACAACATGATATTTGCAAAAACGTATAATATACTGAATACTTTCTTACGAGTACTGTACTTTTTAGTAATAAATGTAGTCATTCATGTGATTTTAGTAACTGAAGTATCCTGCTTAATAAAGTTTCTCCTACTGAAATTAATTTTTTTCGACTTGTTGATAAAGCAATTGTTCAAACAACATGTATTGCATTGATTGCCTCTACCCTTAATTTAAAGTATGCATCTTCATAATTTGAGTTAATGAGATAATATCTAAGTACGGTAGAGGTAAACAGGGAGTCCATGTGAATTAAAATTATACTGAATATATATAATTAGTAGGGAAATTTGTTCTAGGCTATGATTATATATAAGTTCACGTAGTAGTTGTACTTATTTTGTGTGCTATAATTCATGAAATCAATCAGTTGTGAAATAGTTAAAATTATCTAGTTTGACTGCATTTGTTAAACTTTTATAGTCTGAAGTATGCAGGAGTATTTGTAGAAAATGATATTTATTTACTGACATGACTGGGGTATAATAGCATCTTATAAAGTTATATTATCTTTGATTGTAATAATAATATGAGATAGCTCTATCATTAAAAAATGTTCAGTCCTAAGCATTTCCATAAAGTGAACAAAACTTACACTGTGTTAAAATTCATCAAATAAAATTTAGCTTGATTATCCAATTAAAAAATAATGATGCTGAATATAAAATGAGTGTTGCTGATATACCCTCAGTAGACTCTCCTAAAAGGATTGGATTTCATGGGTTCCTAATTGGAAACTCTGAGGTGCATATCGAGATCAGTAGGGGGTAGGATGGAATTATTGCAAACAAATGAGACAAGATATAATAGCCCTACCTGATGTCTCCAGCCAATCGCTTGGAGCAGCCAACAGCTCTTTATCTAATGTCCTAAGTTACCTCATTAGACATCAGCTCATTCAACTAATCAGGGCCTAGATCATGCAGGGCATGGAAAGTATGGCTAAGAATCTTAAAGAAGCATCTAGCCACAAATGGCAGCCAGCACAGATACCATAGCACAGGCATAATCTGACATGCCCATGAAGTGCCAGTCAATGACCTTGTAGAATTCTGTACTCACTCATGGTTAGCCAGATCACCATCAAAGTGCAAGGTGTGGTGAATTTCAGTAGCTGAAACAGGAGAGGAGAGGAAAGGATGGAAGAGGAGAGGAGAGAAGAGAAGGGAAGAGAAGAGAAGAGAAGAGAAGAGAAGAGAAGAGAAGAGAGGAGAGGAGAGGAGAGGAGAGGAGAGGAGAAGAGAAGAGAAGAGAAGAGAAGGGAAGAGAGGAGAGGAGAGGAGAAGAGAAGAGAAGGAGATCATGTATCCCCATCTTGATGAACATAATATTTAATCTGAGATATTGTTATCTAAATTAAAGTAAGACATTTTGACAATGCCTGTCATTTGGTCCTTCAGTGACAATTTGCCACCAAGACTCACCCTTCAATGTGCCACTACCCTCAGATACCAATGCAGAAACCCTTACTGCCAAGCTACAAATCAATAACTCCAAATCTATCTAATTTGCACATATCTCCCTCCTGGAAATAATAGTATTACACTTGAAAACATACTTAGTCACCTATCTACCCACCTACCCACCTACCTCAGGAAACCATTGTATTAGGAGACTTTAATATAGACTGGGCAACCTGTAGTTCCCCTAATCCTACCAATCACATAAATCTACACAGTTTCTCACAGATAATAACCACCCCTACTAGAATCCATAAGCCAAGCAACAAGGAAACCACCCTAGACTGGATCCTTCTCAACAGCCATCTTGATACTTATAAACCAGGAACCCTTCCCGACGATATCAGTGACCACATGCTAACCTATATCATTAAACAAAAAATTCACAGCCCTAATACTAATCATTTTAAATCCTCACGCTCCAAAGAATTCTTTAATCCAGACAGCTTCCAAAACAAACTAAAAGCATGTGACTGGTCACCTTTGTCTCATCTTCAACTTGATGAAGCAGTGACCTACTTTAATACTAGATTCCTTCAAATCCTAGATTACCATGCCCCCATTCACTCATCCCGAATAAGAACCAAAATTGCCCCCTGGCTTACAAAACATACTAGGCAAAACATCCTCCTCAGAAATAAAATTTGGGCCAAATGGAGAGCATCCAAAAGCCCATCAGATCACCTTTACTTTAAACAATTAAGAAATGCTACCAAGAAAGACATTCTCAGAGACAAAAAAGACTATTACCTTCACCTTCAACAAACCTACCAACAAAAACCACAACATTTTTGGACAGGTATTAACAAACTTCTCAAACCAGGGCACTCTAAATCTCCTGCCCCTTCAGGATTCAACTATAATAACTCTAACCAGATACCTGATGCCTTTAATAACTATTTTACAGAAGCCATTCAAACCCTAGCTAATACTTTACCACCCATCACCACTCCACCATTAAATACCAATAATACTCTAACTCCAACCATTCATATTCAACCTGTACCCACATCCCTCATTTGCAACCTCCTTCAAAAACTTAAACCATGCTCTCCTTCTGCTGACTGTCTTCCAGCAGAATTCCTGCAAATTGCAGCTAAAGAAATTGCCTATCCCATCTCCATCCTTATAAATAGAACAATTTCAGAAAGCAAAATCCCTTCCATATGGAAAGTATCTCACATCATCCCTCTACATAAAGGTGGATCATCTACTGAACTCTCCAACTTTCGGCCTATCGCCTTACTCTCTCCAATAGCTAAAATAATGAAAAAGTGTATACACAAACAACTACTTGCCCACCTTCTCCATAACAATTTACTTGCCGACTGCCAGCATCGTTTTAGGCCATTCCATAGCACGACATCTACCCTGCTATCGTTTTCTGACTCCATAAAAAAAAATCGTAACAATAATACTTTCTCCTCTGCACTGTTTATTGACCTCTCAAAAGCCTTCGATATGGTGAATCATAACATGCTTATTGACATACTAAAAGCCATATCACTCGACACACAAGCACTACATTGGTTTAAATCCTATCTTGAAAACAGACAGCAAGCAGTACTTTGGGATAATAATCTTTCTACTTCCCTCCCTGTAAACATTGGAGTACCACAAGGCACTATATTAGGACCTCTTCTCTTTTCATTGTTTATTAATGATCTACATACCAAAATTCCTCAAGCCACCTGCATACAATATGCAGATGACTCAACTTTAATTTGTCCAGCCAAATCCATAACCTCTCTCCAGTCCCTCATTCAAACAGTATTTAACAGTGATGAAAATTAGTTTATGCAACACTGCCTCCTTTTAAACCCCCAAAAAGCAAAATTATTGCTCTTTGCTCCTACTCATAAGTCACCTCATCCACACTTCACAGTAACCTCTAACAATGGAACTAACATATCCCCTGACACTACAACCCAGAGTAACAATTGATAACAACCTTAGTTATGATGACCATATTAATGCTACAATAAAGTCTGTCAACAAAAAACTAGGCACCCTTTACAGAATCAAACCCTTCCTTACCCCTTCAGCCAGAATCACTATTGCCCAGACTCACCTGATCTCTACCCTTTTCTATGCTTCTGCGATATATACCAACCTATCTAGAAACAACCTCACCAAACTTTCTACTAGTTATAATAACATAGCCAGATTTGCCACTTTCAGAACTCACCACTGTCACAACCTCAAACAACTGGGATGGTTAGAACTGCAGAACTTACTACTTTGTCAACAACTTGTTATCACCCAAAAGATCCTTTATCACCCTAATAATACCCCAATCCTCACTAATCTGATTACCCCCTACAAAAATCTTGCAACTCTACACTCAGCTAACAAAAGTCTAGTCCCCACTATTAAATCTAACAACAAACCTGGGGAATCACTTTTCACCAACACAGTAGGAAAAAGCTGGAACCACCTTCCTAGTGAACTTTCATCTCTTGCTTCCACTCATCTCTTTAAAAAGCATCTTAAAGAATATCTTAAAACTCACTGGCTTTGTCCCTGCTCTAACCCTGACTGATATACCCTGACTGTTATCTCTTTCCCCTTTTTTGCTCTCCTTACACTTCTATACTCCAGTGTTCTATGTCACATACCTGTAACAAAAAAAAAAAAAAAAAAAAATATATATATATATATATATATATATATATATATATATATATATGTCATTTTTACAACTCAATATTTTTTTTTCTTTTTTTGATTACTCTCTCTCAAATTATTGCTCTCAGTATTTGATCTTAGTGTTAACCTATAAAACTTATGTTAACCTCAATGTAACAATGTCCTGTAATTTATTTTGACTCTTACTGTATATTGTAATCTTTGTCACTACTTATGCTTGGAGCTTTTCTCCCCGGGCCTCTACTGAAAATGGACATATATCCAGTTAGACTAGCCCGGTCAACAAATGTAAAATAAATAAAAATAAATAAAATAAATATAGTTTTTGTAAGTGACATAATCTAACTCTGCTCAGCATAATCTGCATCACTCATCTCAGGCTAGCCACTGTACTGTTGTAGATGAATCATGGGCAAAGGACCTCCTTGTATTCAAATCATGTTTGCAGAAAATCATGCAGTTGCCTCACAATCATCAGAAGAAAACATTCCTCATTAGATAATTAGACAGGCAAGGCTGAACAAGCTTTACACCATCCAGAATAATTCATCTAGATGACCGAATGCAGCAGAAATTATTTTAGACATAAAAGTAACCTTTAGTCTCTAAGCATAATGTTCATCCATTATAAATTTATCCTTTTGCAATCTGCACTTTAGCATAACACTGACCTCAATTCATGCTCAAACCATGGGTAATATCAAGCCAAAGTCCTAGGATGCACAGCACCTGGGGTGATCACATCAAGAGCACTAGCAACGACATTGTTATATGCCACTATCAGTGTATCTGGATCGACCACACTGACCTCTTAAGGAAATGGTCAAGGACTGGGTCTAAGGTATCCAAATCATGCAGCCTTAAAATCCTTACATCTGTCAAGTTCCATAATGAGAACTCAAGACATGGGAAAAATAAGCCTGAAGTAGACTCTGTAGTAGACTTGAGCGATAGGATCCACTATCAAATAGCTGGTCTCAGACAAAGCTAAAAGATTAATTCCAATGAATGTCAAAAATTGTGCATTGTCATGAAAAAAAAAACAGAATACCAAAGCTCTCCAAAAATCTTAGTAGCTCCATAGCAAGTTTGCAAGTCTTGTCCTCTACCAAGGCATTAAACTACAACTGACATAGACATCACAAGGCAGCTTATGAACTAGACGAATGAGGAGATCTGAGACATCACGAGGCAGCTCATGAACTAGACGAATGAGGAGATCTGAGACATCACAAGGCAACTCATGAACTAGACCAATGAGGAGATCTGAGACATCACAAGGCAACTCATGAACTAGACCAATGAGGAGATCTGAGACATCACAAGGCAGCTCATGAACTAGACCAATGAGGAGATCTGAGACATCACAAGGCAGCTCATGAACTAGACCAATGAGGAGATCTGAGAACTCATACAGAAATGGTCCAAAGTAACTTGTTGGAAAGCACATGAGGAGGAGTCAACAATTCACCCCTCCCCCTTCAACATATTCAAAGGCATTGGACCTTTCAGCTCCAACCCACTCCAGCTCCAAGCCTCATGAATAATGAGTAGCTACTCCTCTTGTCAGGGTGCTGCTGCCTAAAACTGTGAAGTCAGGACCCTAAGCATTCACCAACCCATACAATCATCTAACCAGGTCTTTGTGAAGAACAGAAGATTGACCATACAGGCCAAGTCAGGTAAAATAACTGTCATATTCCTGATTGACCTGGTATTGCACAGCACAATCCTCAGCAGTGTACTAGAGGAAGAGGTCCTGGTTATTGGTCAGAAATGTTAACCTTTGTTGCATAGTTAGGTAAGGAAGTGCAGAGAATATAGGGATGAGTAAAAACCATATACAAAAGATACAGAGCATAGCTGTAGCTAGATACAAGTTGGTCGATATGTTTATTTGGAATGGATAGGAAAGAGAAGGTATGGGGAATGGAAGAGAGTAGAAATGCAGTTAGTAATGGAGAGGTCAAATGCATGGATATCTAAGACCTGGAAGTAAGGGTTGTGGAAAGATGGTTGAACCTTTGGAGATGGGTGAGGAATATAGTTAGTCGAGCTAGAGAAAACTGTGGCAAAGGGTGAAAATCAGGAGAATAAGGTGACGTAAGGGAGTTATAACACCAAGGGGCAAGGCAAGGTGGAGGTTGGGTGGATGAAAGGAGGTGGAAGTGCCCTTGAATTTAAACTCTGCTGAGTGGCTAAAAGGCTATGAAAAGGTTGATAAAGTAGTGGTCAAGAGGACAAAATAAACTGTTTGCTTTATCTACAGCAGATTTAGTGGAGGGGATGTCAGTGATGCTAGCCTCATATAGGGAAAGGGAATGAGTGGGGGCCTGTGATAGAAGGATAAGGTAATTGTTATTTAAGTGTGGGAGCCTCTGATAGAAGGATAAGGTAAATTGTTATTTAAGTGAAAGGAAGAAGTTTAGATACATTTGGCCAGGAAAACCTAAACCACATGGGAAACAAAGTGCTATCTCGCAAATCAAAACAATTCCCACCTATGGGGTCAGGCATATGTGGGTACACAAACAGGAAGAGTGGGATATATCGCAGCAGATTTGAAAAATATTGTAATTACATAGTATAAAAGGTGCTGAAATGAAGGGGTGGATACTCTTTTTATGGTGCTGTTTTGTCAGAATGCTAGAATTCATCTATTAGAAAAATCTGTTAGACCTGTAAAAACATGGTGACTTCCAAATATCATGTATTGCAATGCACTTGGACACTATTATATTCTTCCTGTAGGAACTGCATTTTTTAAAAGATACAATATGAGATGAACCCCCTTTGACTGTGTCTATACTGTGTTTTACCTCAAAAACATTCTCATTAAAAAGTACATAAAAAATTATTTTGTGTTCTACCTTTCTAGTTATCTTCTCAGACATTGAGAAACTGGCTCCAGTTCCATTGGAACTGTAATGATGAAATGGGGAATATCATTGCACCAACCTTGTTCTGAACTCACACACCCAGACTGACATCAAAGCTGCATCAGATACATTTGCAGAAGCTACCAAAATCTGTGATTCCTATTCAAGCTCAGAAACCCCTAATTACTTTATGTACATGCTCTAGACCTTCAAAATAACCCTCCATAATTCACCATGAAGGATCAGAGAGGTAGCAAAACTAATTAAAAGGAAGGAACTGGGAAAGAACTTTCCAGAAAGAGATTAGTACTCTCTCAGCTGCAGTAACCAGGCAAAAGTGAGCATGGATTGTTAGACTTAGCACTGAATCCAGTGTGCTAATGACATCTTTGCTACATTTGGCAAATTGTAATGGTGCTTCTACAATTATCATTTTCTGTAAAAGAGCACCCAGATACAGGAATATAATTCAGTTATCCACCGTGATGTAATTTATGGATGGGAAACCTTAATGCTTTACTGACATCATCAAAAGACACCGTGGAGAGTAAAGTTAATGATGTCTCCATAAGACTGTCTGCACCAATCAGAAGACTGCTGCACTAACATCAGTCCTCCAGCTAAGCTCCCTGTTTCTCTAGTAATGACGCAGTGATGCTCAGACATCAGTTCCACTTGACATGGGACACTATTAGGATGTTTCTCTCATCAGTTTCTTCATGGACAGACATCCTGGGTGGTAACACAAAATGCTAGAAAGGCATTCCACAAAATTAATTAAATAATATGTACCTCATGACCTTCAAAAAACATTGTTATCATCCGCACTCTAGACATTGATGAGCTCATACTTTTAAGAGGGACAAAATTGATCAAATGCCTTGTAACTGCCCGTGAATCTATGAACCTATGAGTTTCTGACAATAATACCAGGATCTCCTGATGTCCTCAAAAGCATATTATTTTGCAAAAATCTGCATGATTATTTAATGTTTAGTGACTGGATGCAGTAATTATAATGATTTCTTTTTAAATAACAAATTATGCTTTAATAATTTACAGTGTTATATATTGCATTGATGTGTAGCACTACAGATATAAATCCAGTAGGAAAGTAAGCTATAGCATTTTAGAAACAGTTTTATATTTTTTATTCATTCATTCATTTATTCATTCATTCAGTATCTCTAAGAAAGTATACCTTGACCAAAAATGTATTCACCTGTTTAAGAAATAGACTCCAATCTACTCCATGCTTCCAGTGCAGTTGGGACCAACAGAAGAAAATAATGCACAGTTACATTTTGAAGACTATTAAAACTATTTAATTTTTTTGTTAACTGGATTCCTTTGTGTGATGATTGGCTAGTCTCCAGCATGGGTTTTGTTGTTGTTGTTGTTATTACATTTTGAAGACTAAACATTTAACTGCCCGGATGACTGAGCCTTACCTTACATCACTAATAAAACCAACTGTTGAAATATTTTCTGATTCTTGTAGCCTGAAATAAAATGCTGCTGTAATGTTTTCTGGAAACAAAATTTTCTTGCAAGTGTTCATGGATAGGACAGAAGCAAATGCGCTTTAAAACCAGATGAAGAGCAGAATTGGAAACACATTGTATTTCTAATAAAATCTAGGAAGAAAAACAGAATTTGTGTCCACACAAATTAGCATTTTTATTTATATGTGTATTTCTTTATTCATTTTTGTATGTAAGAATGCATGCATATATGTATGTAAATTTTCATTTATTCTTTCATGCATCTTTTAAAAGTATAGATTGGTCAAACTGACTGTTTTCGGCTCCTGTTTGAGGTATAGGCATCTCAATAAATAACTGCAAAAGCAAGATGTAAAATAAGTGCTCATAAACATTAACGCAAATGAAGCAAAACAATCAATACAAGCAGCAACAAAGTGTTATAATGCAATGATTCAAAACTACGCAAAAACAACAAATAAGAAAAGGATGCAAAATAAATTGAAGCAGTGCAGTAATCTATAAAGACAGATGAAAATTTATTTTAAGGCACTACAATAATCTTAATTATTATGAATAGGAATACAAAGCAATGTGACTTGCTGAGCAATCTTAGTACAAATATCAAAGTAATGAATATTTGTTACACAGGCCTTCTTTGATGGATGCATCTAAACTGCGGTTAGAAAGAAAAGGGATGAGCTATATCCCTCACATCCAAATGATATGGATTCCTTTAAGATGGATTCAATAGAGAAGGTTCTTTCTTTGACAGATACACACTCCTTGGCCTAATTTTTAAGTCTGAGGTCTCATTATTTGGGGATTTGAGATCTCATGAGGTAGTAAGAGAATAACCTTTCTCCAGCAACATCATGGAAGAGAAATGTATGTGCCCAAACTAGCTCTTCTCAGTTACCCTTTCAGATAAGGAAAGCTAACCAGCCCTTCAGGATAGCATGACTGTGCTCTGTAAGACTTGCAAACAGCATGAATGAACACATTTTACTGAAACAGAACTGAAGCAAATGTCGGATCTGACAACAGGCAGTCATACACATATGTAGACACTCACAGGCAGGCAGACACACACACACAAACAAACTTAAATTACTTTCCAGTAATAGCATAAGTGCTAAACGTTAATATTTTAGATGCTTTATATGTCACATTAGCATGAGTATTTCTGATGAGAGGACTGACACAATGAACTAAGGGTTAACCCATTATCAAACAGTGGCTGAAATATTTGTAAAGATTAACATTCACAACCAGAATATTAAAGTGTTAAATTTAGAAATGGCAGGCAGTTTTTTTTTTTTTTTTTTTTTTTAGCATAGTGGGTGTTTCAAAAACACTATATTAATTTTACTGAATTCTACAATCTTTTTATTTATTTACTTTTATTAGAAAATCACATTGCAATATTAAAAAGTCAGTCTGAATGCTATGCTACACTACGGAGGAAAAGAAGGGAGATCTAAGAATGGTTAGATTATTTGCATAAAGCACTGCATTTATGGCATATTATAGCCATGTGAAATTAAAGTTTTTAACAAACTAACAAGCACTCTTTCTTCATATTTGCTGTGTAAAGGTGACTATTTTTCTTTAAAGGTAAATAAAATAAAATAAGAATCAATGAGAGTTATGAGCCCAGCCTTATAAATATTCCCTCAGCTGTCTCTCTGTATTGAATATCAACATGATCTAACAGAGCACAGATTTTAAGGTTCTCCATGACTAGCTGTAATTTCTATTTGCACGGTTAGAAGTAGTCTGTGGGACTGCCCCTCTCTGTAGGTATAAATAGTAGTTTGAATATACTTTCTCGATGAGTTTTATCTGACTCGTACTTCTCTGGGAAGAGGCTGCCATTTGTTTTCTTTTTCTTGGAGGTGAAAGGCTCCAAAATCATAGCCATTGCATTGTACAAAGCTATTTCAGTATTATCAGGGAGTTACAATCAAAAAGCAGTTAAGATTCATACTGACATCATGTGTTAACAGTAAGGACAGTCGAGACAGAGCTGCACCTGGAAAGTCACTGGACTTTGCCTTTGGAGAATCCTGCTATAACACAGACTAATGCACTTTTCTAAGGAACATAATTAATAGCTATATTTGTTAAAAACCAGTAAGTAGTACTGAAGGCAAAAAAAATTACAATGAGAGAGCATTTCAGAGTCTGGGGATCTAGAGAAGTATGTCATCCATATCTGTTCAAATTTTGGGAATATCAAATGAATTACATTTACATAACAGGATGACCAGATGAGCAAAAATTTTAAAATTACTTGATTATACTGAGCTCAGAGAGTGGAAGCATCCTGAGTCCAGTCCAACAGTCTTTCTGCTTAAGAGATAAGAGGGAAGTAGGGAAGTCCCAAGACTGGAATACAATGAACATATACAGGACCAGTATTAGCATTTGGGGGCTCCCAGCAAATGCCAGTACCACCCTGTCACTGCCACCCCTCCTAAGCAACTTTTAAGTTCATACTGCAGAGTTTTTAGGAGGAGTACACATAGAATGAACTGTAGCTACAATGCTTTTACATTATAACAGGTCTGTGTGCTTCACTATGTTGGCCTATCTCACAAAGGGACATTCACAGTGACTGGACACTCATTTACAGTAATGATACATTGCAACAACTCTATGTATGCACTTGATATGGATGAAATGGTGCTGTATTACAGTTTCACCCCCTCCCACCCCCTCACCCCCTCCAGTGCACATGACTTGTTTTCTTCCTTTTATCACAGTTGGCCTTACTCTTTAGCATTTTCAAGAAGTCAAAACTTTCTGTATGCTTCAGTCATTTTAATTTAAATTTTTTTTACACAATATTTTCATCCAATGATGACTTGGACAGAAGTTATGATTAAGGAAAAAAATGTAGTGTTCTTCAACTGTAGTTTTCATTGCATCTTTTCAATACACCTTACTTGGCCGAAATGGCAATAATCATTTAGGAAATAATTCAGTTAAAGCCAGGGCCCAGGAAGCCATATGGCTATAGATAATCTGAGGTGCCCCCCCCCCCCCAGCATAATGGCACTACTGATGATGTTTGCACTAGAAAATGAAATAAATTATTGCCAACTTGTTACATTGCATTACATACACACACAAACACACACAAATATATATACGTATATATATATATATATATATATATATATATATATATATATATATATATATATATATTATTTTACATTAAAAAGGTTTGTGGTATGCACTCTTGTGGGAGGAGAGGCTGGACTCTGCCCTTCTGAGCTGGGAATTTCTGGTTAAAGGCTTATAGTGCCTGTATATTTGAACTGTTTCTTACTGAAATTGGTACACCTTGTTTGCTGTAGCATAGACTAGATCCAGGCCTGCTGAATCTAGCTTTGTTTGTATGCTTGCTGTTTGTTTGCTTGTTATTTCCCTGAAATGCTAATTCCACCTAAAAGCGGCTTTTCAGCTTCTGTGGATCCCTAGTGATATCTGCATTGCTTACTGTACTTATTTCCTTGTTTCACTTGAAAGAAAGTTACTGTTTGTCGTTTTTGCATTTAAGTTACCTGTAACACATTGCATTTAAGTTACCTGGCACTTGCTCACTAAAGCAATTATATAAGTCAGCACTAAAAATTAAAAGCACTACACCTTCACAAACTCCCCTTGAGTACCTTGTTCCCCATTGGCCCTTTTTTTCAATTAGAAAGGAATTCCCAATACTATTCTAGCATGTCCAAAGGTCAGTTGTCAATCTCCTCTCCGGTCCAGCTGGTGAATCTGGGAATCTTGAGTCAATGTTACAACTGCCTCATGTACACAGACAACCCTCTCCTCCTCCCAACAAATTCCAACACATGTGAGAGATGCAACCATATAGCCAAACTGGAGGCTAAGCTCTCTCAACGTAGAACTGGCGTAACCAGTCAGGAGGAGAAGGAAACCACACTCACTATAATTCCAGTCTCACATAGACCTACCACGACAGCAAACCAAACACATAAACACACAAAAACATACTCGAAGGCTCTAAATAAAAATCTGCCTAAGCAGCAGAGACCTCCAAAGCAGACACCCAAGCAACCGCTACCCCAAAACAAAACACGTGCAACACATAGCTCACAAAGCCAGTGTGCCGAACAGTCACAGCCCTTAAGGCTAAACAATACACCTGATACACTTGTAATAGGTGACTCTATCGTCAGGCACACTGACGTCCCGCTCACCAGGCTGAACAAGGAGAAAGTCACGGTGAGCTGCCTGTCAGGCGCTACGATCTGCCACATAACACAAGCACTCAGGTCACTCTAAGGCAAGTACAAATATGACTCGGTCATTGTCCATGCTGGTGTGAATGACCTGAGACGTACCGCCCTGGACTACATGAAAAGAGACATAGAGGAGCTCTCTGAGCATGTAGCCCAGGCCGGTATGACCCTGACCTTGAGTAGCATCTTACCCTCACCAAGAATGATGCCGCAATATGAAGACAAGATGATCAATTTCAACAATTGGCTTAAGTATTGGTGTCATTCAAAGGGGATCCAATGCCTGTCAGCCTGGGATGACATGCTCGACAAGCCACGATGCTTCGCTAGGGACGGCTTGCACCTGTCACCCCTGGGCTTTCGGATATTGGCAAAGGCTCTTGCTTCCCCCATAGTGCCTTTTTTAGGCAAGGCTCAAAAGACAAACCCACCTCCATAGGTATCACAAGGGATAAGAAACTAAGAGTGATGCTACTCAACGCCAGAAGTCTAAACCTCAAGATGCATGCACTCGAAACTCTCCTTAGCATGGAGAACATCGATATCTGTGCAGTAACAGAAACCTGGTTCAAGGCTCCAGAGAGCACCCCAGCACTACCAGGTTATACCTCATACCATACTTTTCAGCTCCAAAACTTGGACCGAACCACAAAAGGAGGTGAAGTATCAATATTCGTCAAAGATACCCACACCTCCAGGTTGGTGGCACAGCACGAAGCATCAGAGACTATCCATGTCCAACGAACAGTGGGTAAAACTGCCTTCCAGTTTATAGCCTGCTACAGACCACCCTTCAAACCCAGGAACCCCACTCGGCCTTCCTGAGAACACTGGAAAATATGAAGGTCTCTCCAAACACCATTATATTGGGCGACTTCAACTACCCAAACATAGACTGGGAGCATTACTCTAGCTCCAATACCCTAGCCCAAAGGTTCCTAGAATTTATAAACTCAGATACTATGGAACAACTTGTTACCACTCCCACAAGAGGGGAAAACATACTGGATCTGATCATCACCAACATGGAGACTCTATGCTCCAGACTAGAAGTGTATCCCTCACTGCTAAGATCATACCATAAACTAATCTCACTGGATATTCACATCCCGACCCCACCCCCTGCCCAGAAAACCACAGTGAAAAACTTCTCTAAAGCAAATTTCACACTCCTCAAAACCGAGGTGGAATCCTTCAAAGCCCCCGAGCCTGTGGAAAATACAGCCCAGACCGCAGAATCCTTTATAAACGCATTCTATGAACACCTTCAGGAATGCATGGATCATGCAATCCCAAATAAAACCAAGACCCAATCCTCCAAAGGCAGACATCCTGTCTGGTGGAACCCAGCTATAAACAAACTATACAATAGAAGGAGGAAGCTACTACATGATAGAGCAAAATCCCAAAAAGGGAATTCATCTCTGATCAGTATTAGCAAAAAACTACAGGCACTCATAAAATCGTCTAAGGCCAGCTTCGAGAGAAAAATTGCACAGGACACTAAGGATAATCACAAAGCTTTCTTTAGTTATGTTAGGAACCTGGGTGGGAATTCCCAGATATGCTCAGAATTAGTCCAAAATGACAAAAAATACATCGAACCCACAGACATTGCCAACATCCTAGCTGACAGGTTCAGCAAACCCCCTCCCACCAAAAAGGGCAAATATCTATCCCAGCAGAGTGCTGCCCCCCTGACATCTCAGATGCTCAGGTAAGAGCCTCCCTCTCCAAAGCAAAAAACACAGCATCAATGGGACCAGACGGTGTCCTGGGCTGCGTCCTACATGAACTCCAAGAAGAGCTAAACCCAAACATAAAACTACTGTTCAATCTCAGCCTTACTACAGGATATGTACCCAAAGAGTGTCATACAGCAACAGTGGTCCCTCTCCACAAAGGTGGTGCCTCAACGGATCTTGGAAACTATCGCCCCATAAGCCTGACTAGCTTGGTCTGCAAAGCTACGGAAAGGATCATCATGGACCTCATAAATAAAGATATTGGGGACCTACAGACACTGGATCCTACCCAGTTAGGCTTTGTTAAGGGCAGATCCTGCCTCTTAAACCTGGTTGATTTCTTTGAAACAGTCACCAAGGCCATTGACGAGGGGAAGGTGGTCCACACAGCCTACCTGGACCTCGCAAAAGCCTTTGATACAATACCCCACTTGGGCATTATAGATAAGCTCACCAGCTTAAATATAACCCCCTATGTCACTAGATGGGTTGCAAACTGGCTCAAGGACAGAATTCACATGGTTAGAATTGCTGGAGCCATGTCAGACTCCAAACCAGTTACAAGTGGCATCCCACAAGGCTCAGTCCAGGGACCTCTCTTGTTCGGTATATATTTCTCGGAGGTACAGGCCAACACGGAAGGACTATGGCTGACCAAGTTCACAGATGACTGCAAACTGGGCGCCATAATTGACTCTCCAGCCAACACAAGCATCCTCCAAAAGGGCCTCATAGAAACATACAACTGGTGCCAGAGCCATGGCCTCAAGCTAAACGCTAAAAAGTGTATAGTCATCTCCTTTGGCAAAAACGAAGTGCCCACAAATTACCACATAGGTGGTAATCCATTAAGTACAGAAGAAGTAATTAGGGACCTGGGGACCCAAGTTGATAGCAATCTCTCATTTGACAACCACGTTGCCAAAGTGGTTAGAAAAACATTTTATATAGCCCACCTAATCATGAAGGGATTCACATCTAGATCAGGGGAGGTCATCGTGCCTCTTTACTCATCCCTCATCAGGCCCATAATTAAGTACAATGCCCCTTTTGGGATGTACCTTACCAGACACCTGCAGCAACTGGAAAGACCCCAAAAGTACCTCACCAAGAGGATTAAAGGGCTCAAACAGATGCCATATGCTGCCCGGTTAAAGAAACTCCAGCTCTACTCAGTGGCATACCGCCTGCTCAGAGGCGATCTGTGCCTGACATATAAAGCCATGTCCAACCCGGAATTAATGGACATGCTGCACCTCAGAAAATCCAAATCCCATCGAGCTACGCTCGAGAGACTTGAACCTCAGCACTGAAATAAATAGGACATGCTGAAGGGACAGATTCATAACCCAGAGGCTCCCTTCACTCTGGAATAAAATCCCAGTCCAGGTTAGGCAGAGTCCCTCATTGACTCTCTTCAAGAGGAATCTTGATGAGTGGATGGGAAATCATAGGTTTACCCCGGGTATCACTTCTGTGTCACTGTTAGACAGAGGCACAGTATACTAACCTCGAAAAAGGGCATAGCAAAATTAATTTAAAATGGGTGGCGAAAGCCAAACACACTCTGGCTAGGCTTATAAATGCCCTAGGGCAGATAGCCTAATATGAACCTATGAACCTATGAACCTATATATATATATATATATATATATCTGTCTATATATATATATATATATATATATATATATATATATATATATATATATATATACACATACACACCCACACACACATATATATATATAAGCCAAAGCATTACTAGTTTTACACTGATTTCAGCAAACAACAGTACATTATGCAACACTAGCACTGCCACACCATATCAGTGACTGTTAGCAGTCATCAAACAGCAGCAGGGTAAGTCACTTTTATTCACCTCATTGAGGAGTAATGCAAATCTGTCACTTTCCTGATTTTGATTCAGAATTTTGCTCTGTTGCTGGAAATTATTCAGGATTACATACAGTTCTGAAATCCAGACAGAGTTTCATACTTTGTATTGTCCAAAAATGCATCATGACACAAACTGTGTTATTTTATTAATGTTTTTGTAGCCTTTATTCTGATATAATTTTTGGTTTTGCACAGAATTCACAAACAAAACGTTGAGCGCTATAGTATCTGGTGTTCTGCCGGTATTTATAAAATTCCCTGAAAGAGAAAACTATCTCTGAAGATCATGAGCATCTGTTCTTCTTAAAATCCCAGGTAAGAACTGACATTGGTCATTCTGGGGTACTGATCTCTAGCGCTTTACACTTGTGTTCATTCTCTGATTATGACCTTTATCCTAACAGGGTCATACAAGAACCCTATTTCAGATAAAGCGTGTAATTAGAAAATTATTTTTTTTCTCCTTATTTTTTCGCAGCAAGCAACAGCTTTTGCAGGATCTCCCCACAGTCAAGGATGATGGGGGAGCATCCTGCAGCCATCGGTACAGCAGGCACCTAAAGCCCCCTGCAGCCATGGGTACAGTAGGCACCTAAAGCCCCCTGCAGCCATGTGTACAGCAGGCACCTGAAGCCCCCTGCAGCCATGGATACAGCAGGCACCTAAAGCTCCCTGCAGCCATGGGTATAGCAGGTGCTTAAAGCCCCCTGAAGCCATGGGTACAGCAGGCACCTAAAGCCCCCTCCAGCCATGGGTGCAGCAGGCACCTAAAGCCTCCTGCAGCCATGGGTACAGTGGGCACCTAAAGCCCTCTGCAGCCATGGGTACAGCAGGCACCTAAAGCCCCCTGCAGCCATGGGTACAGCAGGCACCTAAAGTCCCCTGCAGCCATGGGTACTGCAGGCACCCAAAGCCCTCTGCAGCCATGGGTAAAGCAGGCACCAAAAGCTTCCTGCAGCCATGGGTAGAGCAGGCACCTAAAGTCCCCTGCAGCCATGGGTACAGCAGGCACCTAAAGCCCTCCTGGAGCCATGGGTACAGCAGGCACTTAAAGCCTCCTGCAGCCATGGGTACACAGGCACCTAAAACCCCCTGCAGCCATGGGTACAGCAGGGACCTAAAGCCCTCCCGCAGCCATGGGTACAGCAGGCAACTAAAGCCTCCTGCAGCCATGGGTACAACAGGCACCTAAAACCTCCTGCAGCCATGGGTACAGCAGGTACCTAAAGCCTCCTACAGCCATGGATACAGCAGGCATCTAAAGCCCTCTGCAGCCATGGGTACAGCAGGTACCTAAAGCCCCCCTGCAGCCATGGGTACAGCAGGCAACTAAAGCCTCCTGCAGCCATGGGTACAACAGGCACCTAAAACCTCCTGCAGCCATGGGTACAGCAGGTACCTAAAGCCCGTTATGATTTTAGTTTAATGGAAAGAATGCCCAGTAGCAGGATTTGAGTCAAGGAAACTATGTCAGTGGTAAAATATTTAATGAAATTGTGAAGCCTGTTACTTGAAAAAGCATTATTTTAACCATCTAGTTTATTAAGTCCAAAAGATTAATGTACAAGTTTTTGTTGGTTTGACAAACATGTAACAAAATATCAACATAGAATAACTTGCTATGTATAGTAGAAGCTCCTCAGGACCAGAGGACTCCTTCAGGGTTCACTGGTGTCTAAAGCCGGCTATGAACATATATAAGTCCTGCACAGGTTATCACTGCATTTCTACAAAGACTGACATAATATGCCCTTAGTTTCACCCTTTTGAAACTCTCTTAGTTGACTTTCTAGTCATTAATAAAGACTAGTTTAAAGATGGCTTAAGCAACATTCAGCATAGGGTGTGATGTCCGATGTGCTACACCCTAAATGTAAGGTGATGCATGCAAATGACTGACTTGCATGCATTCATTTATTCGCTTCATTTATTTTTTTTATCTGTGGATGTGATATGCAGAGTAGTCACAAAACCGTTTTCAGCTGTGAAACTGCTGACAAGGCAAACTTTGCAATAATATATAATTAGAAACACCTTTTAAATTAGCAAACAGTTCTAGCAATGTTTCTAAATTATCAAGCTATGCATAGCTGTAGAAAAATCTACACTTGAAAACCATATTCAAAAAGAATTTCAAACTTGTCACAGCAATCATACAGATAAAATCTTTCATTTGGCAGAAGCACAGTATTGCTCCTAGTTTAAAACGTGAAGCACTAATGTTCAAAGATTCAATAATAAAGCAACTGAAATTTCTTGAGTATTTGGACAATATGTTTTTTATCATATTCATAAAATATATGGCTTGGCTGCAAGACTAGAAAACATTCTTAATAGTAAAAGATGACTAAATAGAGCTGGGTGTAATAGGACAAACTGGAAATATCAGATTCTGTTGCAATTCAGTAATAAAGTATACTGCAGAAATTCCATGCACCAGGATCAACAGTGATTGCCATGAAGAAAGTGTATATTTCTGAAGCATTTTATTTCATTATCGGAGTTAGATTTCAGTTTATTTCTTGAATGAAGGAAGTTTTTCAGTAGAGGTGATTTCATTCGGTAATGAGTTCAAGCATCAAAGAGCAGACTTCTTAAAGGCTTTTAAATAAATATTATGAATGTTTTATGGCCTGTGAGTGGAATACTTTTCTGACTTTTTGGGAAAAGAATCAATTCCAAAGAGAGAGTTTGCTAGCTACTGATGGGCACTACCCTTCATTAATCTGTTTAAAAGTTAAAGTGTTTGAAATAAAAATGAATTTAGCAGTCACAGGACGCCATGTTGCTTTTCCTTAAAGGCACAACAATGGTACGGGCAGGCTATAACTGTGTGGGTGGATAAACCTAAGCATTTTGTTTTCAGCAACATGCAAGAGAGTAATATTGAGCACAGACAGTGCGGCAATGATTGGTAATGCATATTCCATCCTGGGTAGTAATATATTAATTGTTATTGCTTTAAGAGCTTCAGTAGTAAGAACTTATTAGTTTTTCTGGACAACTTTGATCTGGTTTAATACTTAGGATATTTGAAGTTCACTGTGAATGGAGGATATTGGATCAAAAATGCATCCAAATAATTGTAAGGGTGGGCTGGAAGTGATGCCAGCACTAGAAAGGTAATTCCTTCATAATAAAAATTAAGTCAAAACCAAGTAATATCCACACGTTCATTTCGTAATAAGCTGAAGCCTGGTTTTCTTCAGTCAGGTAAAAATGTAATTCTATCAGGAATTAAGGAAAACTACAACAATTGAAAAATGTTTTTCAGCATATCTTGAACTTTCCTACATTATTAATATTTTTTGTAATGTAAGTGGCTATTATTATTGTTATTTTTTAAATTTGTTATACCCCAAAATGATGAGAAAGGGGGCTGCCATTCTGCATGATTTTAACAATCAAGACTTTTGCCGCTCTGATGTAATTGTTTAGGAACAGTAGAGTTGCTACCTTTGCATCCTACTATTTCCTGACAAATAAGCCACACCTGTGACATAATATAGTCATGCCCCTTCCATCAGCTAACTACACCCTTTTTAATAAGCCACAGTCATAAATGCTCATTTCCAACATCATATACAGTGACTGTATGCAACAAATGTACAATGAAGCAATAACAAATATGACAATAAAAAAGCAGCTGTGATTCTCAGGAGTATTCTAACCCTAACAGCCAGTAGCACATAAAAACGTGACAACAGGAGCTCTGACATCTCTTAGTTCATAGTTCATAGGTTCATACTAGGCTATCTGCCCGAGGGCATTTACAAGCCTAGCCCATCGTTTTGTGGCTTACGCCACCCCTTTAGTATGGGGAACTATACCCATTATTTTGCTGTGCCTCTGTCGAGCAGTGACACTGAGGTAATCCCTGGGGTATATCTGCGATCTCCCATCCATTGGTCAAGATTTCTCTTGAACAAGGCCAGCGAGGTGCTCTGCCTCACATGTACCGGGATTTTGTTCCACAGCATAGGGAGTCTTTGGGTGATGAATCTATCCCTCCAGCACGTCCTATTAATAGCCGTGTCGAGGTTTAAGTCTCCGCCCTTGTGGCTCTGATGGATCTAGATTTTTGAGGTGAAGCATATTCATCAAATCTGGGTTTGACATGGCCTTGTATGTTAGGCAAAGGTCACCTCTGAGCAAGCGGTGGCGACTGAATAGAGCTGGAGTTCTTTCAGTCGGGCAGCATAGGACAGATTTTGAGACCCTTTATCCTTTTGGTGAGGAACTTTTGTGGCCTCTCCAGCTGCTGCAAGTGTCGGGTCAGATACATTCGAATGGGGCATTGTACTCAATCATTGGTCTGATGAGTGATGAGTAAAGGGAGACTATGACCTCCCTTGATCTAGATGAGAATCCCTTCATGATAAGGTGAGCAATGTAGAAGGTCTTCCTAACTACTTTAGCTACATGGGTGTCGAATGACAGACTACTATCAACCTGGGTCCCCAGGTCCCTGATAACTTCTTCTGTGCTCAGTGGATTGCCACCTATTTGGTAGCTAGGGGTAACCTTGTTTTTCCCGAAGGGTATGACTATGCATTTTTGGCATTTAACTTTAGGCGTGGCTCTGGCACCAGTTATCCATTTCTGTGAGACCCTTCTGAAGGATATCTGTGTCAGATGTGTTTTCTACTATGGCGCCCTGTCATCTGCAAACTTTGTCAGCCATAACCCTCCTGTGTTGGCTTGTACTTGGAAAAGTAGATGCCAAACAAGAGTGGGCCCAGGACTGAGCCCTGTGGGACACCACTTGTGACAGGCTTTGAGTCTGACATGGCGCCAGCAACTCTGACCCTGTGGGTTCTGTCACTCAGCCAGTTTGCAACCCATCTTGTGATGTATGGGTTAACATTTAAGCTGATGAGTTTTTCAATGATACCCGAGTGGGGTATTGTATCGAAGGCCTTAGCCAGATCGAGGTAGGCTGTATGGACTGCCTTTCCCTCATCAATGGCTTTGGTGACTGTTTCGAAAAAGTCAACCAAGTTTAAAAGGCATGATCTGCCTTTGACAAAGCCAAACTGGGTTGGATCCAAAGTCTGCAAATTCCCTATGTCTTTATTTATGAGGTCCATTATGATCCTCTCCATGGCTTTGCAGATAATAATGCTTGAAGAACTACTGAATGATCATGATTCCAAACATTAGTCTAACCATAAACAAACAAAAATCAGTTTCTACAAGATCAGATCTAACAGTACCATCAATTTTCCTACTTGTATAACATAACAATCGATAAAGTGATTTCTTATTTCTAAAAAGGAACTTGGGTTGAGGGTCCACATATATGTGGCTATTGAATACTGTTTTGTCACATATCTGTTTATGAATCAGTTTGTACCATTTGAATGGCATCTTAGGACACCCCCCCCCCCTTCCTCCATAGTGTCATACTTTGTATCTTCTGCCTTTTTGGAAGCTGCTGAACATGTGATTTTATGCAAACTATTTTACTGGTTTGTTTCTTTCAATAAAAGGGAATGTGATTTCAGGATTTTGTTAAGGATCTGAGGAAACGCCATTAGTGGTGTGAACGAGCTTGTCCGTTTTATTGTTATTTTTGTTACTACATTAAACTGATCAATTTTATCAGCCATGCTCTGCATTCTTTACATCTTTGGTTAATTCACCCTTTGGTAAGACTTTAAAAATTCCCTACAGAGTACCCTAAAATATTAGGTGAGCAAAGGGCTGTAAGCAAGGAAACAATTCATTTGAGCCAGGACACAGGATCTGAATTCCCTAGCAATAGTTAGGTCTTGTTAACTTTAATTCTGTTGGCTGCACAAAAAGCAATTGCTAGAAAACGGAAATCAAAGTCTAAATCAACTGTATTTGAAGTATTGAATATTCAAACAGAGATAAAAGGACTGGGAGTAGGATCTTTAGGAAAGGGTAGGAGCAAATTACATAAACAAATTAATAATATACGATGGATAATATTTGTAAATGGAAACATTTCAATATGATTTGTTTTCTTTTCTATAAATGTATGTTTACCTATGTCTTAAGTGATAATTCAGTAAAGGTGTTACAAAAAATTTAATTTAAAGATATAATCAAAACCCACTGAAAGACTACCTCCACAGTAAAGCAGGTATGTCATTGTAGAGTTACCCAAAACTGTCGGCTAGTAGACAATGTTCTAATTAGAATTGTTTATTTTACTCTTATGATGATGATGATGATACTAGTAAGCTGATAATAATAAAGAAACCAATAATTTACATGAACATTTATCATTAGCACTTATTTTATTTTTGTTTGCTTTTTATCTGAAATTTGACATGCACTTTACCTCATTTTATTGTTTCTTTGTCTAGTGTTTATATTTTTGTCTGTTTAACTGCTGTTCATGCAATTTCTGGCTTTGAAACTCCATGAAATTGGACATCACCCAGGTGGAAATAGATTTTCCTTGAAGGGAAAGACATGGCTTTCATTTGATAAGAAAATTAAAGAATCAAGTAAAAGGTACAATGGAAACACCACAGGAAGAGAATTTTAGGAGTAGAAAACAATTTTTTTTAATTATTTAAAAAAAAATTATTTAAAAATAGCTTACATAAAGTTCACTAGCGTTCAACTGAATTAAAACACATAATTATACAAATCCAAGCTACAAGGCCATTAACTTTTATTACAGAATTTAAAATCTAAGACAAAGTTATGAGTATATGAAACAAATCACAACATTATACACCTACAGAGTCCAGAGAAAACATAAATGATTCAGTACATTAAGGGATACATGACAAGAACAATAGGAAATATGTGCTTTGGTGCTTTAAGTGCATAAGATGAGCTATAAGGTATTTAACTTAGGAATCAACATAGTTATTAATCTAGCAGCATGAAATATCTGTTTGTCAGCAGTACCAGAAATATGGATGATAGTTGCTTTCTCAAATGTGGCAGTCAGTGGATGTATAAATTTAAAATATGAGCTATGGTCATATAAGGGGGTCCTTTTTTGTTAATCTGAAAGAACTAGAAGTTGTAAAAAGGAAGAGTCGGTGCAGCAGTTAAACCCCCCACCCCCTCCCCAGAGGTTTGAAAACCAGTAAAGGTTCTGCTTCACTTACCAGTAGGAGAGCAACAGGCAAACCTACTTAGCAGTAGAAGGCTGGAGTGGGGGGGGGGTGTTCAAAGCTGGAGCAGGAGAATAAAGATGATGATTTAAACCTAGAATGAGAGGAAGAAGATGATGCTTTAAACCTAAAGTAGGAGGAGGAAGATCATAGTATAAAGCTGGAACATGGAGATGAAGATGATGCTTTAAAGCTGGAGGGGGAGGAGGAATGTGATAATATAAAACTGGAACATGGAGATGAAGATGATTTTTTAAAACTAAAGCAGGGAAAGAAGATGATGCTTTAAAGCTAGAGCAGAGCAAAGCAGATGATGGTTTAAAGTTGGAGCAGGCCAAGGGAGATGCTGCTTTAGAGCTGGAGCAGCGAAGGGAGATGATGGTTTAAAACTGGAGCAGGATAAGGGCGATGATTGTTTAAAGTTGGAGCAGGACAAGGGTAATGGGTGAAGATGATATTTCAAAACTAGAAAACGGAGAGGAAGAAGCTGCTGCATTTGGGTCACCCTGAGATGTAAACATCTGCTGAGTTGTTGCTGTTGTTATTGTTTGTGGTAAGCACTGAAACCTTGAGTACCCTTGTGCCATTGTTCACAGATGCAGTATGATTTATTCCGTGCTTGGACAGCAGAAGCGTTGCATTTGAAAAATTGTTGATGTGGAAGAAGCCAGGGCTCTTGCCACTGTAAATCTGAAACTCTGAAAATTCTGTCTCATGCACCATGGCAAGATGGGTAGAAAAAAGTTCTATGTATCAGATGATCACAGTTAACCTGACATGTGATAAGAAAAGGAATAAGTTTCATCTACTAATAAGGTGATCTTGGAAGGCAAGATTTAGTCCTGTTTGCAATACCGACAGCAACAGCTAAAAAACAGGTAGTATCTCTACTTGTTTTATTTTTCGGCTTGATATGACCTCTTGAAAGGTATGTATAATGAAGAAGTGCTACTGATCCAGTCCATACATGACATAAATAGTGCTGCTGACTCAGTCCATACATTTTGTAAATAACCTTATGATCATCTTTCAGTACACTGAAGAATCAGTAAGGAGTGCTGAAAATATGTTTCTGTCATTTTGTCTGTATACCTGAGGATACAGTGAAATAACAGCTCTGCATGGATAACTGGCAAATCACTACTCCCAGACAGACTATAAACAACAATAACAAAGCATGCTCAGATGAATTACGTATATGGAATGCATTACAGGGGATATAACAGTATGAGATGTCAGCATCCCCTTCCCGTTCCATGCATGCATATGATTTATTTACATCACTTAGCAAGCCAGTGTAAGCTACTAACTGTCCACGAGATTACTAGTCCTGTAATAAATTAATTGCTCAATGAATTTCATAATAAAAACTAAATTTAAGTAAGACACTGGTTCAGGTCTGGCTATTAGCATATTACGAACAAGGACAAATGATAGAAGAATAAGCATTCTGTAATACTGATGCAGTTTAATAACAAAGTTTGAAAAATGTTAACAACGACTAGTTTCTTTTTTGTGTGCTATATTTGCATTACCAAAAATTAAAATCATAAAAAAATAACAAAATGCAGAAAAAGGACAAAGTGCAAAGGTTTATGTAAAATCATGAACTATTAATTAACTCCCAAACTGTTTGTAGAGCATCAGTGTTTGCATTCTGGCACTTGTTACAGTACAGTAAGTTTCTTCTTTTAATTCATATTTAAAAATAAACAATTTAAAACATGATGATAAAAAAGACACAGTGATGCTATTTTACATTAAACATGAACAAAGCAATGTTAGAAGTTATCAGTGTATTGCCTTTCATTATGCTAAACTTTAGGTTGTGTAAATCTTATGCAAGAAAATCTTTTTTTTTTTTTGCTTTTATGCTTTTATCCTACTTTTGTATGGACTGACATGTCACAATGCCACCTTCACAAAATATAAGCATCACAAAAAATGGTCTGGAAAAATAAATTAAAAATGCAGTAAAAGAAAAAAAAAAACAACAGTACACAGGCCACTAGTGCAAAACAAGTCATGACCAAATCACATATACTATCCTTAAACACAGAATCAAGATCAGTAACATTCACATTTATCAACACAATGGCTTATAATTAGTGCTTCAAAATAATTGAGGGTTAATAATTACGTTCAAGTTTAGAAGCCTGTGTAGCATTTAACTGGCAAACACCATACATTACAATTTAAACTTGTTACAAGATAATGCTATTGCTCTATCGTATGAGTGAACATAAAATGTCATTAGTAAACATAAGTCTTTCTGATGCAGGTAATATAAACTGACACATGAGGTAGAAGGGATTAATAATGACGACTGTTTGCTTCAAGGAGAAGCTTTCCTTCCCTTAATCTTCCTGAAGACAAATATACCATATTTCTTGGTAAACCAAATGAATGTCATGTTTAACTTACAACCTAAATATCCCCTAAACAATCAGAAAAACAAAAGGCTTTGCTAATGTGTATTATTACAACTTACCTTATGTTTTCCTAGACTTGTGTGCCTGATAGTTAAGTTACAAGTGACAAACTGTGAGCAGAAGATTGTATACTCACTGTATACAGCAGTCCAAATTCAGTTAAGAAAGACAGATAAACAGTTTTTAAAAGTTTTCTCAAACACAATCATTTTAAACATTTCCCTGAAACTTAGTCCAGATTGATGAGAAGTTGCCCAAGTCCTTTGGAGCATGAATTGCTTGCTCTAGGATATTATATGAAAATGTGCAGTGGAAATGGGTGATGACCTCTTTCTTTGTCTTACTGCAGTCACGGGCTCTGTTTCCTTTTTGCTGTAAATCCGAAATATGTTCATCTCCTAATGTACATCTCAAAGCAGTTGTGCAGCCATCCAAATCTTGACTTTGTGTTCTTGCAGCCTCATTCTTATAAGGATGTACTGGTTCAGAGTCCTTCATTTATCTGAGGGTAATGTAATAAAGTATTTCAGTAGTAAAGTTACTTTGCTGTGCCTTCATTCTGAGAGAATCTCCCAAGTAAGCCAACATAGATTTTGTCAATGCTTCCCACTGAAACCCTTTAAAACACTTTTGTATATCATTAAAATATATACAGTATTGGTACAGCAGATGTTTACTATGACAGTCTGAGTTTTATGAAAGTATCCTTCCAGATTACTACTTCAAGTACATTTCAAATATTAAGACTATGTGTTGATGGTAAACTCTCTTATTGCATTCTCATTGTCCAAGTACATAATGAACTTAGGGAGCGGGTGAGGTGAGTGTCCAGTAGTGACAGACTTTAGGGTTGGGGCGGATTAGGTGAGTTAGGGTTAGGGCGTGGGTCAGGTAAATGTGCGATTGTGTGAACGTGAGGGTTAGGGTGGGGTAGGTGAGTTAGGGTTAGGGAGCGGGTAAGGTGAGTGTACAATAGTTAGGGACCTTAGGGTTAGTGTAGGGTTTCATGAAGTGAATGTGTGTGGATTATTTATTTTGGTGTGCTTGAGTTGTGTGTATGTTTGTTGGAACAGCAAATTTTTTCCCTGGGAAAAAAAATTGTTATTCTGATTGTTCGGTTTTCTGGTGTTTCGATTGAATGGGGTCGATATTATAACATTCAATGTTTTTAGACTTCGATGTTATAATATAGACCCCTGTCATCCATATACTATGCAATGGTGATGTCATCAGGGACTTAATTGTATTTCACGCCCGTCAAGAATAACTGCATCTGTTGCAATTAAAAGTAGTTCATGAAAGATGGTGGAAGCAGCAAAGAAAATGTAAGAGTTTGTGTGAAATTTAGTGTGGCTTCAGGATACTGAATATTTCTGCAAGTACCTAGCCATCTAATACCATATACATAAATTCTGAGATAAAAAAATATACACTTCAGTTACCAGTTAAAATAAAAGTAGAGCAGAAATTATGCTAAGGTAAAACTAAAACAACTCCAAGGTCCAGAGTTAAGTTCTGAACTCCACTGTCTGTATGTTGCCCATGGCTCATGATATGTCTTTGTGGGATTCCTACAGCTACTTCAGTTTTCTTCATCTTCCCAAATTCATGCTAGTTAATTAATTACTCAAAAATGTACAGCCCAAGTAAGCTGAGAAGCACATATGTAGCATGTCTGGTTTGGAGAAAACCAGGTACAAACATTGGTTCAGGGTGCAGCCCTAGCTAATGGTAACATATGTTAATGCCATACAATCCTAAATGTGGGAATTGATACTTTAGATGAATAGTTACCAGATGTGTACCTGGATAGGTAGGTAAGTTCTCCTGAAAGCCAAATGTACTTCCAGATGATATTGTTAAGACTGAAACATTACATTTTGGCTCTGGCTTACACCAGATTTTTTGTAATACCTGACTCTCAAAGTTAATGTCTACTTCCCTAACTGCTCAAATGGATGGAACAAGAAATCACCAAGATTAAGACATGGTAACCTCCTCCCCTTTACATCTGCCACCCAGCAATGTTGGTCCAGTGTGTATCACACTTATCCAGGATGAAATGAAGCCACAAAATCTTGCCCAGTGGTGGACCTTGGAGGAAATGTTGCTGGTGGTAAGAATGTAGCCATTCTAGATAAAGTCAATGGCTACATCTATGACTCTCCTGAACCAAGAACTCCTTCCAGGTCATTGAACAATATATTCCAGTAGAGGCCTACAGACTGCAAGCAACATGGTATAAAGTAGAACACTGTGGCACTTCCCAGGCAGGCAGAGCCACTGTGTATCCTCAAATTATCTGAGCCTACATCATTAAAGCTTTTTCATAAGCTGGCAACACATGTACTGAAGGTCAAGCAATCATAAATCAAGCAAACGTGACACAAAAAATAAACATTGGTTGTACCCCTAAACCCAAACTACTGCATCTTGGAAGGAAAAAAAAGAGCAGTCACTGACAGGCGGCATAAAACTTACCAAACTCTTTTCTCCACGAAGTTGCAAAACTAGACTGTTCAGTAAATACTTTCATAAGAGAATTAAGATTTTATTCATACGTAACTCAAGTAATTGCTATATAGGAAAAATAAAATATGAGCTGGAATACCAGAACAACTCTGGTAAGAGTTTTGTTGATATGAGTAACTGCTACAAGGTTCTGAGGCAGACAAAAAGAAACCTGACATTCAAATAAATTCTTAAAGTAACCGACTGGGTCCTTTGTAAGACGAAATATTTAAATATTTTGATAAATGACAAAGACGTGCTCACAAATAAAGTGCAGATACTACAACATGACCAGGCAATCTACAGAATGGAATGCCATTCTATCAGAATAAGGTTTAGCTCTGCTGCAGACAATTTAGCCCCTTGGACGAGGCCTAACCAGTGTTTCTGCTTCTTCCTAAATGTAGACTGGAAGTGGTCATGGTGGAGCTAATGAGAAATGGTGACCCAAATACAAAACACCTGTATACTTTGTCATTGTATCATGAAATGGCTAGGTCTAAGCAGATGAAGAACTTGGAAGTGGCATAGACCAACACAGGTTTCTGAGAACTAGAAATGCTTCTACTTCCCTCAATAAATCAGGAAAGGTAGAACATGAAAATAGGAACAATACCATACAATTGATTACAAGGACCATGAGCTGCCTAGCCAGATTCACCTTTAAGTAAACACAGCTAGAAAGTCTTACCACCTTTTATGAGTACTTAATAATCTCCACCTCCCAATTCAAAACAAGGCCATACATGATGACTAAGTGTAAATTTTTGTCTACGTATTCAATCATCAAAACATACAGTGTCAGTGATGCATCATGTAGCAAGAAGTGTCAGTGGCACAACAGGTGGAATGCTTGCCTTTGGTGCTACAAGACGAAAAGGCTGAGGGTTCTATTCTGACTCAAATTGATTGGATTGCTGCCTCTTTGGATGAAATGTTAAACTAAGGTTCCATCTGCTTTAGTTGGTGATAACTCAAGTGGATGCAAAATATCCATGGCATCTATCAAAACGAGTAGGGGATTCACCAGCTAAATTTTCCCTTATAGTACGACTATCACCTTAGGTATCCCCTGAAAACAGGCAACCAGCCTAGTGGAACTAAACCAGTCAACAAAGGATAAATAAATAATCTTTAAGGTAGCCAAAGTATTACTTTGTTTGACCTGCAGTGGTAAGTTATCCCATAGGCTGGGAATACATTGAGTGATGAAGGAGTGAGGAAACTATTCCTCAAGTGTGTCTTGTTTATCGGTTGGTGCAAATTAGGGTCCCAAGTACATGTGTTTGTAGAGCTCTTGGTTCTCAAAGAAAAAGAAAATCAAATATTGTTTGATTTTTTTTATGTCTCAAAAAGCAAGACACGGGTCATCTTGGAGAAGCTAGTAGGCTACTGAGTATAAGGAGAACTGTCTGAATTTACTGGGATAGTTGAAACACATAAGATCATTAATTTTCTTGGACAGAAAGCTTTTGGGCCTTTCCATTTGAGCAATATACTTGGATCTGAACATACCCAAGGGACACTATAGTCAATAATGGGACAGATCCAGTGGTAAGATCACATGCTGTAATGAAGAGACTCTGTTTGGATTCAAAAGTCATCTATTTTTCTTGATATCTGGATGATCTTGGCAACACTGCTGTAATTACAGTATATGAGTATGCATTCAAAATAGCACAACAACGCAAAGAATATAAAACTTGCCAACAACTTTGTAGATCCAATGAATGTAGAAACCACAAACTACAAAGATGTAAATCCACAAACACTTTATTTTCTCTGGTGCCTCGGTGTAAGCACCTTCAAGGAGTATAAAGAATACATAATGACATCATTTTATATACAAAAGACCCTTCCCACACTCAGCAATTAAGACTCCAATTATATAACTACAGCACTTAAATCACACATCTCCAGTTCATGTCACCATTAAGCCCTAAAGGGACCAATGTATTATAATTTAAAATATATACAGATTTCTTGTACAAAAACCTCTCTTTCAATAAAATTTCATTTTCATTCAAAATTTTAATGTGTTCTAAAATACTAGCCTTTAACAATAAAAAAGTGCCGTTATGTTTTGCTTTAAAATGTGCAGCAAATATTTTTTCTTCGCTTTGACTTTTGATGTCTCTTTCTCAAAAAAAAATTTTATTTTTCAAATACAGTTGAATAAATTCTATAGTATTTGTATATAACATCTTAAATAACTATGTATACTATTTACATCAGCCTGACAATATAACATAGCTCAATATATACAATTGCTTTATAGGTATAACAATCCAGTTATCAGAGTGTATCTGTTCAGTTATTGTAAAGTGTCAATCAATGATAAGACTTTTTTCCATGGATTGTTAATAAATGGCTTAGGATGAATCCTTAATTCTTTAATTTTAATTTCTAACAATGCTGTGGTCTTCAGTAGGCTATAGAAGTCTTCTAAAGTTGGTATTGTGTTTGTATTCCATCTTCTTGTTATACATTCCCTTGAAATTGCAAGTATTTTCCATACTAGATACATATTTGACTCATTCAAATGAGGACCTTTGTACACATTTAATAATACTAGAGCTTTAGATAAGTTAAACGATTCATTAAATAAAGCTTGTATAAAGTTTTTAATACCATTCCAAAATGTCTTAATTTTAACACAGTCGAAAAAAAATGTGTTTCCAGTCTGCATTGTGTATTTGCTTACACCTCCAACATATTCCCTTTGTGGAAGTATAATTTTAGTAATTCTACCGAGTTAAGAATGCTCTGTGCAAGCATTTCCAATTAAAAACTTTCCAGTATTGTGCAAAGGATGTATGTTTTACTGATAATAAAATATTTGATTTAATTTCTTCAGTTAGCTGTAATGAGTGTCCTTTTGTTATATAATTCCAATATGAGGATCTTGGTGTTGTTTTATAATTTATCAATATCTTGTACAATTTCAAAATACTATTTCCCACGTCATAATCATTATATATGATTTCATATAGGTATTTCATAAGTTTAGATATTTCTTTAAATGAATAATTATGAATTATTCTGCATAAATCTTGCGAATATGTCAGAATGCTTTGCATAGTTAGCCCATCTTGTTGTGGAATTTTGTATGTTGTTTCTATTGTTTGTATATCCAGAACTTGTAGTTCTTTGATACAT